>NC_066535.1:4498773-4543773 GCF_024679095.1 Eriocheir sinensis
CCCCGCTAATGAGTGTACGGTTTGTTGCCCTCGTGTGCTGCTGGACTTTTTTGGTGTATGTGTCCTTAAGGTGAAAATGGTGCTCTCGTTTTTTTTTTTAACCAGTTTTTAGGGAACACAGTTGGCAGCGACGGGCCAAACTTGTGCCATGATAAAGACCCCAAAAAATAGATGATGCATAAAGTGATCACAAATACGTTGATACATATTATGAAGTGGTTTGCGTGAGTGATGATTTTTTTTCATTTTTCTCGCTTAGAGGGGACTTTAAGAAACATTATCCCCGCAGCTACTAGATTAAGGATACTGGAGTTTGAGCAACGTAATAGTGTAATAGATTTTTTTAGGGGGTGATGAAAGCGGACAGAGAGGAAGCCAGTCCTTGATAGAAGCTTGTGGTCGTCTTGAAAGCTCTTCCCTTACTCAGCGATGCCAGGAAATACAAATTCAAAAAACAACAGCAGCTTATACACTGTTCTTAACCCTCCTTGGATTCTACATACTTCACTTCCAAATTCTTTCTTCTTGACATACATGCGTCATACCACTACAAAGATTATTGATTTTGATAATCAATATTAATAATTCACAAAGATTATTAATTTAGCCATTTATTTGACCCCCACAAGTGTTTTACAGAAAAACTCGTTTGTAGGGAAATGTTCCTTGCTGACAAAGTGTAGGAAATTTTCTGAAGGGAGGGAGAGCTTGTAATACGGCCAATGGACACAGGAAACTGGTATCATTATAGAAGCCAAACCTATAAACGAAAACACAGCGAAGAAGACAGACCAACAATACGCGTTAGAAATTAAAAACACAAAAGACACAGCGAAGAGAGAAGCCAAAGCAAAGAAAACTACCATAGAGACAACACGTGTTTGTAATTAAATACACACGAAAGACACAGCACAAATAAGAAGACCCGCCACGACGTGTTTAAGAAGGCGGCGGCGGTAATCTTTAGAGGGAAATTATCGCGTCGCGGAAGTTAATCATTGGCTGAGCGTAAATTTCTCTTTTGGTCGAATAGCGGCGAGATAAGACGGCAGGGGAGGCCATTGTGCTGCCGAGGGAGGGAGGAAGGGAGGAAGAAAGGGAGAGAAAAGGAAGGAAGGCAGGGAGGAAGGAGAGATGAGGGCAGGGAGGGAGGGAGGGAAATGAAGGGGAGAAAAAGAAGAGTGGTGTTGCTGCGTGTGGGGAGAAAAAGGGCATTGGTTTTCACACACACACACACACACACACACACACACACACACACACACACACACACACCAATAAGCATCCCTTCCGTGTCCACTTTTCACTTTAATCACGTCACGTCCTGCTTCTTATTACAAAACTTGGGATGCCGGCCCTCGTGATGCCTCTACCTGCTCTGCGCCCTCACGTGATGGATGCCAGGAAGAGAAGGAGGAGGAGGAGGAGGAGGAGAGGAAAGGGACATATTATAGGGAGAAATGAATACTCAAGTCAAATCGTGAAGTAGAGAAGTGGGGGAAAAATGAGGAACTGGAGAAGCAATAGGATGTAGATTGAGAGGAAAAAGGGATGAAGAAACATGGAAACATGGAAACATGGACTAGCAGGCAGCAGAAAGCCTGTTGGCTCATTACTAGGCTGCCTGCGTTCAGTGATTTAATCAATCCGTTTGCCACAGGAGTGGCTTGCAGGGAAGGATTAAAGCACTTGTGTACCTACTCTTGGGAACGTTCAGTTCACTCCTGTTGCAGCAAAGTGGCGATCAATGCGTTTCTTGAAGGAGTTGATGGTCTCTGCGCTAACCACTTCTGCAGGAAGGCTGTTCCAGTGGCGAACAACTCTATTCGAGAAATAACTCCTGCCGATGTCGGTATTGCATCGCTTTGCTTGAATTGTTTTTCCGTTGTTTCTTGTTCTCAGGTTAGTTTGTAGCGTGAAGAGTTTGGAGTGATCAACGTTGCTGAGCTTGTTCAGGTACTTAAAGACTTGTATCATGTCTCCCCGCAGTCGTCTCTTTTCCAACGTGAAGAGGTTGAGTCGCTCGAGTCGTTCTTCATAGGGTTTCGTCCTCAGTGATGGTATCATCTTCGTGGCGCGGCGCTGTACTCTCTCAAGTAATTCAATGTCTTTCCTGTAATTAGGAGACCAGAATTGCACGGCGTATTCCAGGTGGGGCCTTACCAGCGAATTATACAAGGATAACATAACTCCCGGCGTCTTGTATTCGAAGTTCCTCGATATGAACCCAAGCATTGTATTGGCTTTCTTACAGGCGGACTTGCAGTGTTTTGTTTGTTTCAAGTCACTGCTGATGGTGACCCCGAGGTCTCTTTCCTCTTGCACAACATGTAGTGGTGCGCCACCCATGTGGTATATGTGGTTGCTGTTTCTGGATCCGATATGCATTACTTTACATTTGGTAGTGTTGAAGGACATCTGCCATTTTTCTGACCACCGAGTGATCTGGTCCAGGTCTCTCTGGATAATTTCGCAGTCTGCCGTCGTGAGGGCCTTCCCACCCACCTTTGTGTCGTCGGCAAATTTTGAAAGATTGGATTTTAATCCTAGTTCTAGGTCGTTAATATATATGATGAAAAGTATGGGTCCCAGCACTGACCCCTGTGGCACTCCACTTGTGACCGGGAGCCACTCGGAGGCCTGTCCGTTGAGTACAACTCGTTGTTTTCTTTCTGTGAGCCAGTCTTTGATCCACGCTGTCAGATCGTCGCCTAATCCCGCCGACTTCAGTTTCTTGAGGAGTCTTTCATGTGGCACTTTGTCAAAGGCTTTCTGAAAGTCTAGATATATAACATCACTGGGGATATGATTATCCCAGTTTTCATAGATACCTTGGAAGAAGTCCAATAAATTGGTTAAGCATGAGCGTTTGTTCCTGAAACCGTGCTGAGCATCGGAAATGATGTTGTTGTCTTCAAGGAACCTAACGAGTTTGTCTCTGATGATCTTCTCGAGGATTTTACCCGCCACTGAGGTCAGGCTGATTGGTCTGTAGTTTAGGGCCACACTTTTGTCTCCCTTTTTGTAGATCGGTGTTACGTTCGCTTGTTTCCAGTCTTTCGGGACTTTGTTTTGTTGTAGTGACAGATTGTAGATGGCGGTGAGTGGCTTGAGGATTTGCTGCTTGAGTTCCTTGAGCAGCCTGGGTGACAAGTCGTCGGGTCCGGTAGACTTGTTTGTCTCGAGTTTGTCTAGGTACTTTCTCACATCCCGTTCGTCGATTGTACCAATTTCTAGGGAGTGATTCCCATCGGTGGGAAGGGCTCTCGGTACGGACTGGGTATTCTCGACCGTGAACACAGACGCGAAGTTCCTGTTTAGGATTTCGACCATTTGTCTACTGTCCTGTGTTAGTACGTCACTTTCATCTTTTAGGGGACCGATATTGCTTTTGTCTTCTTTTTGGTTCTTATGTACGTGAAGAACTTTTTCGGGTTGGACTTGGCTTCGCGTGCAATTTGCTTTTCATAGTCACGTTTACTCTGGCGAATGAGTGTTCTGCAAGCTCTGAGGCTTTGATGGTACTGCTCGCGTGCCTCGTCAGTGCTGTTTTCCTTTAGCAAGTTGTATTTTCTCTTCTTCAAATTAATCGCCCGTCGAACTTGGGTAGTCATCCATGGTGTGCTTGTGGCATTATTTGTTCTCCTTGTCTTCATGGGAACAGTCGTTCTCTCTACCTCCAGGAGTTTGTTCTTAAAGCCGTTCCACGCGCCGTCCACCGGAGTGAGGTTCACGGGTTCCCAAGTTGTCTGGGTTAGCAGCTCACGAGCGAAGTTAAAATTGGCTTTTTTGTAGTCTGGAATCTTGGACATGTTTTCGGTGAGTTCATGGTCTGTTCTGATTTTTAGGCGAATTAGGTGATGGTCGCAACCATCCAGTTTTTCGCCGACTTGACATTCACGTGTGAGATCTGAATCACTCACGAGTACTAGGTCTAATAAGTTATTTTCCCTCGTCGGTTGGGTAACAATCTGAGTAAGAAAATTGTCCTCTAACATTTCGAGCAATCTGTTACCCTCCCGATCTCCAATCATCGTGGTCCAGTCAATGTTGGAACAGTTAAAGTCCCCGATTATGACTGACTGTTTGTTTTGTGTTATGGTGTGAATTTCCTCGTACAGCGCTTCGTCGTCCGCTGCTTGTTGCTTTGGAGGTCTGTAAACGGTTCCAATCGTTATTTTGTTGTGCTTGCTAGTCTCCAGTTCAACATATACAGTGTCATATTTCTCTGAGTCTTCTTTGGTTATTTCCACGGCAGGGTATTTGTTCTTGACGTAACAGATAACACCTCCTCCTTTCTTGTGAAGTCTGTTTTTGTAGAAGCTCTCGTATCCCGGAATTGAGAATTCGGTCATTAGGTGGTCAGAGGTGGCCCACGTTTCGGTGATGGCAATCACGTCCGGACTTTCTACGTCAACATAGGCAAGTAACTCATCCCGTTTGGGTATTAAGCTCCGCGCGTTGGTGTATAGGACAGAAATGTCCTTCTTGACTTCAACGCTTCGCGGCACAGTAGTCTGGTGTCTGCTTGTGTTCACTGTTGGGGGCCTTGGTGTGTAATGAGCGGTCCCTACTGGTTGGTTGTTTACGATACTTTGGTGCCCCTCCCGCGCTCGGAGTTTTTTTTAGTACAAAAGTACCTCCTCGTTCAGCAACCTACCAAGCCCTGCTGAGCCAATCGCATTGAGGTGAAGACCGTCAGGACGGAAAAGGTCAGGGATATCATAGAAATGATCCCACTGACTTGCGAATGAAACTTCCTCGTCCTGACAGAGGTGCTTCAATCTGTTGTTGATGTTCGACGCCTTTCTGTGGAAGCCTGTGAAGGCGTTGATTCTCGGAAGAATCCGGGAGACAAAGATGTGGCTTGACTTATCCTTGAAGCGGCGGATTACTCGTCGGTAGTCAGCTATAATTTCCTCCGTGGACATCGTTTGAACGTTGTTCGTGCCAGCGTGCAAAACAAAGAGTGTGTCCTGCTCCGTGCGGTCTGAGACGAGGTCTACCGCTTCTTTTATATCTTGTAGTTTTGCACCAGGAATACAGTAGCGTCTTCTGTTCTTGATACTTCGTCCACAGAACTCAGTCAGTTGTTCTCTAACAATGCTGTCACCCACCAGTTTTATGTTAACCTTGGTGTTGATTCTTGATCCGTTGAAGTGTGATCCGTCTTCACAGGAGACGGCTGGGAGGATGGTCTTCCGTCTACGCCTGCAAACTAGGGGGTAGGAGGAGGAGGAGGAGGAGGAGGAGGAGGAGGAGGAAGAAGGAGGTGAAGAGAAGGAAGAAGAAGAAGGAGAAGAAGCAGGAGAAGAAGAAGAAGAAGGAGATGATGATGATGATGAGGAGGAGGAGGAGGAGGAGGAGAAAGAGGAGAGGAAAGAGACACATTTTAAGGAGAATGGATTGAGTCAGGGCACGACTTTGAAGAGTGGGAAAGGAAAGAGTTGATACAAAATTAGAAGGAAGAGAAGGGAAGGAAAGGGAAAGGAAGAGAAAGGAAAAAGACACATAGTAAAAAGAAAGGAATAAGTCACGGCACAAAACAGAAGAGGGAGAAAGGAATAAAGAAATAGAAAGGGAAGTGGAGGAGGAAGTAGAGAGGGAGCAAAAGCGAATGAAAAGAAGGAAAACTAAATAATTAACTAATGAAAGAGGCAACGTAGGAGAGGAAAAGAGGGAAAAAAGAAGAAGTAAAGGAAGAGGAGGAGGAGGAGGAAAGTTAATGAGGGAGAAGAGTAAGAAGGGAGAAGAAAGAGGAAAGAGCAGAGTATAAAGAAAGAGGAGGAAGTCAAATAGGGAAGGAGAGTGAGTTTGGGGGAAAAAAAGGGAAAGAGGAAAATGAGGAGCAGGAGGAGGAGGAGCAGCAGGAGGAGGAGGAGGAGAACGAGAACGACAACGAGGAGGAAGAGGAGGAGGAGGAGGAGGAGGAGGCCAGGGAGAAGGGGAGTGGAAGGAACGGGAAGGGATAGGATGGGATGGTAAGGGGGAGGAAGGGAGGAAGGGAGGAGGAGGAGCCATCTGGTGGGAATCGATGAAGTCTGACATGGTCCTTTATCTCGTCCCGTAACCCTGACACCGCTGACGTTAATTAAGGGCTTGGAGGCTGTTCGCTTGTTCCTTTGGAGGGCGCCACGTGGTCTTAGGGTCGTATTTTAAAAGATTTCGTCGCCCAAGTTCACAAATTTGACAAGGCTTTCGTATGAGTTTAGGGCATTTCCAGCAGTAGTTTTATGACCCTGGTGGTAGTTTGATCCTTTTTCAGTATCGTGAGCCAAAAGAAACACTCATTAGAACCCGACTGATCATTTCTCTGACTTAAAAGGCCTTAGTGCGTGTGTGTGTGTGGGAGGGGGGGGGAGGGAGGAAGCGAGGGGCTATGCTGACGAAAACTGGTGATAGAAAATGGGAAAGAAGGAAGGAAGGGGAGACAAAGAGTAAATAGGTCAGTAAGTAAGTAAGAAAGGAAGGAAGAGGAAATATGATATGGGGAGAAAAGGGAGAAAAGGAGGGAGGGAAGGAGGATGCTTGATGGAAGACGAAGGGGAGAAAAAGAAATGACAGAGAAAAGTAAGTCAAGATGTGTGTATGTGTGTGTGTGTGTGTGTGTGTGTGTGTGTGTGTGTGTGTGTGTAATTAAACCGACCCAGAGAGAGAGAGAGAGAGAGAGAGACCGTGTTGTGTGTGTGTGACCTCCCCGGCACAGACAGACAGACAGACGAGCCGCGAGTGCCGGGCCGCGCCAAAATTGTTGTATCTGGCGAGAGTTCGGAGACAAAAACGTGGAATTTGCGGCCGGAGTTTGGGAGCGGCGTGCCTGGCGGGGCTGATTGGGCCGCCGAGGGTGGGGAGGGGGGGAGGTGTTAGAGGGGGTCTGCTGGTGGCGGGGGAGAGGGGGGAGGGGGTGGCAGGGTTGTCAGTGGGTGGGTGGGTGTGTTGTGACCGCTGCGCTGGGGGGGGGAGGGAGGAAGGCGAGGGTAAGGGAGAGGGGCGTGAGATAGGGGGGGTGAGGGAGAGAGGTGTGCGGAGAGGGGTGTGGGAGAGGAGGGCAGGAGAGGGGTGTGGAAAAGGAGCGATAAATGGGGTGTGGGAGAGGTGTGTGTGGAGAGGGGTGTGACAGAGGGGTGAGGGAGAGAGGTGCATGGAGGGGTACAGGAGAGGGGTGCCGGAGAGGGTGCGAGAGAGGGGTGTGAGGGAGGGGTGTGAGGGAGAGGAGTGCGGGAGAGGTGTTCATAAGAGGCTTTGGAGTCGGAGGGGTGAGGAATGAAAGGAGAGAGAGGGAGATATGAAAGAAGAGGGAAGGGAAGGGGAAAGGGAGGAAGGGAGGCTGTGAAGGGGAGGGATGAGGAGGGTAAGTGCACATAAGTGCTTGATCCCTTGATTACGATGAGGCAGAGGATAATGAGTGTGAATTTATGGGATAATGTCTATAGAGTCTTCTGCTAATGATGATTATGAAAATGATGATGATGATTTAACTGTGACTACTTTTACTACAACTACTACTACTACTACTACTACTACTGATAATAATAATAATAACAATAATAATGATAATAATAATAATAATAATAATAATAATAATAATAATAATAATAATGATAATAATAATAATAATAATAATGATAATAATAATAGACAGCTAATACAAATAGAAAACAAAACACTGATGGAAAAAGTTTTAGTTCATTAGTAAAATTAGGAAGTTATCTGCGGCACACACGCATGTCTTCCTTTAGTATTCTTCGCGACAGACAGACAGACAGACAGACAGTTCTCAGGGCGCCACATTCACATTAGCATTATTAGATCAGAAAGGAAGAGAATATTGTAAGGAAGAGGAGGAAGGGAGGAAGGGGAGGAGAAGTAGGTAGGGAGAAGGAGGAAGGGAAAGGAAGGAAAGGAAAAAGGGGGGAAAGAATAGAGGAAAGGAGAGGGAGAGGGAGAGAAGGTGGGGCTCGTGACACACACACACACACACACACACACACACACACACACACACACACACACACACACACACACACACACACACACACTCCATCTCGGAACAGACACTTCATTCAACTTTAACTGACAGGCAAAAAAAAAAAAAAGGGAGACAGAAAAAGTACATCATTATTGAAGAAGTAATCGGAGGGGAAGGAAATAAATTAGGAAGAAAAAACTTGACAAGGTATAATTTGTTAGCTTTATCATTTATTTAATTTTTTTTTTCTTTTTTTTTTCTTTTGTGCTATAACGGGAGACTATTTTACTTTTTTTTCGATTTGAGTTCTTACTTTAAAATAATCGAGTTTTTTTTTTTAATTCGTCACATGCTGGGGTTTTTTTTCTTTGTTTTTTCCATTATATCTATTTTTCGTAATGCGTAGCTACTGTGTTCAATTATTACTGGTTTTTGGAACGTGGATAAAAAGGCAATTAATGTTTCCTCGTATATTATTCTCTCTCATTCATCTTCATCTATTTCCTCCTTTTCCTCCACCTAATATCTTTTTCTCTTCCTCTTTTTCATTCATATCCTCCTCTTTTCTTCCACCTATTTCTCATTTTCTTCTTCTCCAACTTTATATTACTCTTCATTCTCCAACTAATTTTCCTCCTCCTCCTCCTCCTCCTCCCCCATCCCCCCCCCCCATCTTCCTTCTCGTCACCACTCATCATCATCATCAAGTAATAGTTGTTTTCCTCCTCAGACTCAAATTCTGTCTGTTATTCTCCTTTTTTTTACCATTTCCGTCTTTAGTTATATTCCTCCTCTTTCTCCTTAATTCCTTCCTCAGCCTCACGTTATATCAGCGCGTCAGGGTCATTTTCTTCCTCTAAGGCTCACATCCTGTTTGTTTTCCTTCTTTTTACCGCCATTTCCTCCTACACCTATCCCTCTTCGGCCTCCATGATTCCTTCCCCAGCCTCGTCCTCTCATCACTTTTCATCATTGCGCAAGAGTCATTTTCTTTCCTCTAAGCCTCACATTCTGTCTGTTTTTCTTTTTTTTCCGGCATTTCCGCCTACACCTCTTCCTCTTCTTCTTCCATGATTCCTTCCCCAGCCTCGTCCTCTCATCACTTTTCATCATTGCCCAAGAGTCCTCTAAGGCTCACATTCTCTCTCTTCATCAGGTAGGAATCGTTTCTCTCGCCCAAAGCCCATATTTTTAAACGGAGGAGGAGGAGGAGGAGGATTAGGTAAGCGATATGGAAGAGACCAACAACTATGACGAGAGAGAGGAAGGAAAAAGAAGGCTAAAAATGTATTACAGGAAGGATAAAGGCGATAATGAAGGAAGTTTTCTTGTTTCTTCTTTCCTCTGCCGTCTGTCTCTTTATTATTCGAGTTCTTCATCTTTCCAACTCTTTTTCAGTATCCTCTTTCACTTACTCTACCTCGTCTCGAGCTCCCATTAGAAAGCTCCGGTGATTAAAGAGATTTCAGAGGAACTAAGAATAGGAGACATACTTTTATTTTATTTTTATTTTTCCCTTTCTCTTTGTCTTCTTTCTCTTCTCTCTTTTCCTATACTAATCTCTTTTTTTTTCCTACGTCTGTTTTCCAAGGCCACAGAGAAGATCAACCGGGCTTCCATTGGTGTGTTTCCCATTCAAGACGCAAAAGTCGTGTAAAACTATCGCTAGCATCACAAAACAGTCCATCAAAAGCCCGCCAACTTCTACGAGAGACTTTTTAAATAGGCAAACTGAAGTGCTGATGCGTTTAAAAAGGGCTTAAGACTTGCATTCGCTCTCCTTTCCTTCCTTCCTTCATTGGCCACCCTCCGCCTCCAGTGAATTGTTTGGACCACCGTTGCCAGATTGTCGTACTCAGAGCATAGTATTTACCGGTTTCTGACGCCTAACTATTGCCAAGAAACATCAGGAATTAACTATTTTAGCGATAATTATAAGTGAATCTCCTTTTGGGGGTCGGAAGTCGGTAAATATAAGAGGCTGAGTAAGACAATCTGGCAACGTTGGTTTGGACGCGCCTGTCTCCCGCCTCGTCCGCCTTTGTCACTCACGCTGCCAAAATGTTGCACGCTTAGGGAATTCTGCGTCCTCCTTCTTTTGTGCCTCTCCTTGACTCTCTATTCTTTTCATATTCTCTTTCTGTTTCTTTTTATCGAAGTTTTTTTATAGTTTCTTCTTTCGTGTTCTTTCTCTTTCCAACTCTTCTTCTTTCACATTGTTTCTTTCCCCAACCCTAATCTTTTCCAATTATTTCCTTTCCCTCACTGTTTTGTTGATATTTTTTTCTGTTTTCTCTTTGGAGGTTTCTAGTTTCTTCATTCCCTTGTCATTTGTCTCTTTGTTATTCGAGTTCTTCCTCTTTCAAACTCTTTTCCTGTATCATCTTTTACTTGCTTTGTTTCTTTCCCCAACCCTAATCTTTTGCAATTATTTCCTTTCCTTGACTCTGTTCTGTTGATATTTTTTCCTGTTTTCTTTTTGGAGTTTTGTATTTTCTTCTTTCCTCTGCCATCTGTCTCTGTGTTATTCGAGTTCTTCCTCTTTCCAACTCTTTTCCAGAATCCTCTTTCACTTACTTTGATTCTTTCCACAACTTTAATCTTTTGCAATTATTTCCGGCCTTTGCTGTTCTTCCTATTCTGTGTCTGTGTTATTCGTAATTTTTCTTCTTTCTCTTGTACAATTCCTGCCCATCATATTTTTTTTTTAATTTCGTATCCCTTAACCTTATTCCATTGTTGTTGTTTTCTCTTCGTCGTTTTGTTCCTTTTTATCGTACTTATATGTGTGTCCCTCTGTTATTCGTGTTCTTCCTCCTCTCCTTTTCTTCAATATTGTCTTTATCCTTCCTGTAATATATTTTTTAGCCTTCTTATTTTTTTCTTTCTTCTCTCTCGTCATAGTTGTTCTCTCCCATATCGCTTACCTAATCCTCCTCCTCCTCTTCTTCCAACTCCTCCTGCCGCCCCTTCCTCCCCTCCTTCGCTTGTCGCCGTCGTAAATTATGAGTTCCCCTTTTTTTCTTGCCATCAAAGTCCCCCGTTTTTTCGTCGTTGCATAAGCTGCGTGTTGGACGGCTGTCGAGGTGGCCGGCGAGTCTTGTTTAGGGGACGACGCGAGCCGAAGATGGAGATTAACAGAGCTTCTTCTTCTTTGTCCTCCTCCTCCTCCTCCTCCTCCTCTTTCTCCTTCCTGCTGTTTCCATTCTCTTTTCCCCTCACCTTCCTTTTCTTGGTCTTTTCCTCTTCTATTCCCCTTTTTCATTTCACATCGTTTTCTTTTTCTTCCTCTTCCTCTTCGTCTACTTTGTGTTAGGTCTCTCTTCTTCCTCTTCATTCTTTTTCTCATGCTCAGTTTCTTTCTACGACTCCTCCTCCACCTCTTCCTCCTCCTCTTCCTCTTCCTCCTCTTCCTTCTCCTTTATCTTCTTTGTCCTTTTTTTATAATTTTGTTCCCTTTTTTTCTCGGTCGTGTTAATGTTCGCTGTTTTTTTTTCTTTGCCATCATTTACGATTTTCTTTCATTTCTATTGTTTCTCTCTCTCTCTCTCTCTCTCTCTCTCTCTCTCTCTCTCTCTCTCTCTCTCTCTCTCTCTCAAGCACCTGTTTCCACACCTGTTCGTTAATTACTTTCCCTTGTACGTCCTCTTGTGGTAATGGTTCGAGAGAGAGAGAGAGAGAGAGAGAGAGAGAGAGAGAGAGAGAGAGAGAGAGAGAGAGAGAGAGAGAGAGAGAGAGAGAGAGAGAGAGAGAGAGAGAGAGAGAGAGAGAGAGTCATAGTTATCCTCAGAGTGAAAAGAAAAAAAAATGATGTGAGGAAATTGCTTCGTTTCCCTCAGTCCTCTGTCACACATCTCACCTCTTCCACCACCACCACCACCACTACTACACACACCACCACCACCACCTACATACTCCACCACCTACATACACCACCTCCTATATACACCACCACCTACATACACCACAACCACCACCACCCCCCACGCAGCCGTCCCCGCCATCACAAACAGATTTTTCCTACATACAGTTTTTATTCCTCGTCCTCTCTATCCGAGCTTTTTTACCACTTCCCGTTTGCTCCACTCTTCCAGTTTCATTTTTTGTTGTTGTTGTTGGCTTTTTTTTCCTTTTCACCTGTTACCTGTTCCGTTTGTTTTTACCCTGCATCATTTGTATCATTAGTAGTTATTAATGTCTATGGCATTGTTGCCACATACAAAATATCACCATCACCACCAATGTGAAACAACAGGAACAATGATGACAACAAAAAATAATTGTTATTTTTTTAACCGTTAAGAAAATATTTTATATATTTTCCCTATGAATGTCATGCAGTATTTTATAGAACATATTTCACGACATTCTCTATGTTATATTAATTTGGTTTCGTCTCTCCTTTCAGGTAACCAGGCAGGCCAGCTGACCTGCCGACGCATCCCCGCCAGCTGGTGTCTTCCGCCAGCTGTGTTCGTTCCGAGCTGCTGTGCTCCCCGCAGCACAGTGTTCCCGCTAAGCCCGCGGCCCCCACGCCAGGCGCTCTGACCTCCTGCCTCCATCTAGGCTTCCCGTTTGGTGTGACGCTCCGCCGGTCACGGCTCAGCGGAGTGTGGGGCAGTCGAGGCAGTGCCGTGGCAGACAGCGGCCGCGGCAGCGAGGGGCGCGGCACACCCTGAGTGGTATGCCCGCCTGCCACGCCGACAGAGTGCAAGGAAAACCAAGTCGACCCTCGATAAGGAGTCAGGCTTGCCGCGTAATGCAAAGGTTACTGGCGTTACGCCGGAGCTGTTTCCTCCGTAGTAACTCTGACTTTCGAATTGAACGAGGCTGGGACCTCTTCTAGGCTGTGTTCGGTCACGCCCTTCCGGCCATCACGCCGCGAGCTTCCTCGCCGAACACTCGACACACACATAGTCTTGATAAGGGAGAGTTCTGATAGAGCTGAATCAGTCACCCGCCCCCCAACCCCACCCGCCCCCCAAGACCCCCCTGAGCCACGAGGAGGGCCCCCGGTCCTCCCTATCTCGCCGCGACGCTCGTGGACGCCGGAAACACCGACCTCGCCACCTCTGTATGCCCGGCGAGGCTCACCACGAAGCCTCCACACAACCCGGGAGGAGCCAAGGCGGCGGTGGTGGTCGTGCGACGGTCGCCTCGCCCTCCAGCCATCACGCCCACGCCCAGCCCACTCAACCACTACCAGGAGGCCCATGTTACGTACCACACGGCCTCCTACCCCAACCACTACCCGATGCAGGTGACCAAGCCTGTGCGGGCGGCCACCCACCCGGGGATGGCGAAGCGGGCCGCCCAAAACCACGTGAACCACCACTACTACCCCGAGCAAACCATCACGCCCGCCCACACCTCCTCCCTCAACTCACAGGTCACTTCGCCCAGCAGCACCATGAGCCGCAAGCCGTGCAAAAAAACACCCCAAGCCGCCAAGTATGTGTACGTGACGCCCCCGGCCCCGCAGCACTGCACACAGGTAAGGCGAGACACACCTGGGGCCGCCGGGAGGGAGGGAGAAAGGGAGGGTTGGGGAATGGCGGGTAGAAATGAAGGAAATAGAGAGAGAGAAAAATGAGCAGGACTGGCGTGGCAGATGGGAGAGAAGAAAGACTCAGATTGGAGAAAGTGTATAGGGAGAAAATAGGTACTGGATGAAAGGGGAAAAAGGATAATGAATAGTAGAATTAATAAGAAAAGGCAAGTTGAGGAGGAGGAAGCAGAAGGAAATAAAGAGAGAGAGAAACGATCAAGTCAGAGACGTGGCAGGAGGAAGGGTAAAAAGGGTGTGGAGTGAATAGGTGGATGAGAGGGGGAAGGAGGGGAATGAACAGAAGTAGTAAGAGATGGAGTGTTAGGGAGAAGGTAGAAACTAAAAATGAAGAAGTAAAGGAAGAGGTGAATAAATATGACAGAGACGAGGAAACTGGGAAGCAAGAAAGGATGAAGTTAGATTGTGTACAGGGATGGAATAGGTAGATGACAAGGGGAAGAGGGGAGTAAACAGGTGAATTAACAAGGGGAACAATGGCAGGAGAAGGGAGTTGCATCAGAGTTAAAGCAATACACGTTGAGCCGCATTCACCACAACTTTGATCCTCATTGCAGCCGGTCAGGATGTAATTACGCTCTTTTTCATGTTACCGAGCGAGGGACGGGGAGGAAAGCAGCTCACCTGTAATTAGTGGCGGATGAGCCGTACAGTGCACCTGTTCCCAGACTCACCTGCTCCCTACAAGCACAGGCTCACTCCATCTCCTCCTCCGCGTTACGAGTTCCTATCAGTCACACACACGCACACACACGCACGTATTCACAGATCTGTTCGTTATTATTATTTTCCATCATTAGAGTAAACAAACAATCCTATAGCACGCAGGGACAAACAGACAAACAAACAGGTAAACAAACGAACAAGCAATAAAATCCCTCAAAACACACACACACACACACACACACACACACACACACACACACACACACACACACACACATACACACACATTCACATTCACAGATCTGTTCGTTATTATTATTTTCCATCATTAGAGAACACAAACACTCCTTTAGCACGCAGGAACAAAGAGACAAACAAATAAGTAAACAAACAAACAAGCAATAAAATCCCTCAACACACACACACACACACACACACACACACACACACACACACCTAACAAGTCCCTCAGATACTCTACACATATTTCAGCTGTATTTTCTTTAATTCGAGACTGAGCTGCGTCTGAGTGGTCACAACAGCCGTAAAATTGTCTAGGCGAAATACCGTGATGAAATCTTTTAGATCTTACGCTTTGTTATTCTGCTTCATATCGAATTCACATTGTATTTCCTCACGTTTTTCTATGTATTAACCTTTGGCATCATCGTACTCTTCATCCTCACACTCTCCTTCCTCTTCCCCTGCATCTTCATTCCCCTGCATCATATTCAATAAATCTTTAACAGCTGGAAAAGTTCCGTCGGATTGGAAACTTGCAACTGTCACACCAATTTTCAAAAAGGGGGACAAGTCTCATCCAGGAAACTATCGACCAATTAGCCTGACATCTATTGTTTGTAAGTTAATGGAGACTATCATTCGCGACAATATGGTGAAATTCTTCGAAGAAAATAATATGATAAATAATTCGCAACATGGCTTCCGTAGTAAACGTTCGTGTTTGACTAACTTACTTGATTTTTTTCACTATATTTTTGAGGTGTTCGATGAAAGCAAATCAGTTGATATCATATATCTGGATTTTCAAAAGGGATTTGATAAGGTTCCCCACCAACGATTGCTCAGCAAACTACTGGCGCACGGTATCTCGGGAAACGTTCACAATTGGCTTGTGGACTGGCTCTCTGGGCGGAAACAGAGAGTAGTTCTAAACGGTGTAACATCTAATTGGCTCGATGTCAAAAGCGGCGTACCTCAAGGATCAGTGCTTGGCCCCATGCTCTTCTTAATTCATGTTAATGATATCGATGATGGGCTCACTTGCAAAGTATCAAAATTTGCTGATGACACAAAAATTGCTAGTAAAGTAACTGCGACACTCGACGAAGAAGCTTTACAATCAGATATAGATCGACTTGCACGTTGGGCCAATCAATGGCAAATGAAATTTAAGGTTGACAAATGTAAAGTGTTGCACATCGGAAAAAATAACAATCGCGTTCGGTACGTAATGAATGGCCAACAACTTTCTGCAGTAAGTAAAGAAAAGGATCTTGGAATCACTATATCAAGCGATTTAAAGCCCGGTCAGCATTGTTCAGAGGTAGTTAAAACTGAAAACAAATTGGTTGGCTTCATCGGACGAGTCTTTAATAATAAATCCGAAAAAGTAATATTAAAACTGTATAATTCGTTGGTTCGACCCCGTCTAGAGTACTGTGTACAGTTTTGGTCTCCCTACTACAGAAAAGACATAGAAAAGTTGGAACGGGTCCAACGAAGAGTAACAAAGATGATTCCTAGGTTGAGAAATTTGTCATATGAGCAAAGGCTTAAAGAAGTAAATTTATTCAGCCTATCAAAACGAAGAATGCGAGGCGATCTAATAGAAGTGTTTAAAATGTTTAAAGGATTCAGTGATATTAATGCGGAAGATTACTTTACAATTGATCGATCAAATAGAACAAGAAGAAATCACAATTTGAAGATAAGTGGTAAAAGATTCTCGTCGCACGAACCTAAACACTTCTTCAATCGAGTTGTTAATGTTTGGAACTCTCTACCCTGTGATGTCGTTGATAGTACAACAGTTACGGCCTTCAAGAAGAGATTAGACAAGTGTTTTGAATCCAGCCAGCAACTAAGATATTACTCATTGTCGCAATAACGTTAAGTTCTTTCGAATACTGGTGTCCTTGTCCGCTTTTATCGCCCGGTTAGTGGTAGCAGTAATGGTAGTTCTTTCCTCTTTCCTACATAAATTCCATGCAGTTTTTCCATGCTGCATGGGTTTTTTTCCTTTCCTGCCAGCTTTGGCTGGAGGGATGGGGGGGTGGGGAGGAGCCTTCGCCTTTGCTGTCCTTCATCTTCCACCTTTGATTAGATAGTGTAGCTTGTCACAAACAACCTCGTAAGGACCAGCAGGTCTGCTGTTGTTTGTTCTTCCTTTGTGTTTCTTTGTGCTCCTCTTCCTTCCCCTTCTCTTTCTCCTTTCCCTGTACCATCACTCTCCTCCACCACCTCCCCCCCCCCCCCCTCTTTATGCTGACCACTCACGCGACACTAAGCACACCAACAGACACAAACACACGGCGTCCAAAGAGAAACAAACAGCAGGATAAACAAACAAAAGTCGTGCTAGTTGAGATGCAGCAGCAAGGGGAGGCTGGCTGAGTCCGTCACCAGAGAGGAGGAAAGAGAAGGAGGAAGAAGATGGAGAAGAATGGAGAGAAGGAGGAAGAGGAGGAGGAGGAAGGAAATGAAGGAAATGTAGAGGAGGAGAGGGAGGAGGATGAAGAAATGAAGGAAGAAGCGGAGAGGAGTGAAAACAGGTGGAAGAGGAAGGAGGAAGGAGGAGAAGGGAGAGGAGGAGAAAGCAAGGAAGAGCAGGGGAGAAGGAGGACGAGCTAGGAGGAGGAGGAGGAGGAGGAGGCGGAGGAGGGACTATGATGCAGATTCCAACTGTGGCAACTTTAGACTCCAAGATAGTGGATTCTGGGAACGCAAGGGAAGGAGAAAACAGGAGGAGGAGGAGAGGAAGAGGAGGAGAGGACACAAAGGACACAAAGGAAGAACAAACAACAGCAGACCTGCTGGTCCTTACGAGGCTGTTTGTGACAAACTACACTAACTATCTAATCAAAGGTGGAAGATGAAGGACAGCAAAAGAAGAAGGAAGAAGAGAAGGAGGAGGAGGAGGAGGAGGAGGAGGAGGAGGAGGAGGCGGAAGATTGAAAGTGAAGGGGATGGGGAATGATAGATTGAGAGCGAAAGAGAGAAAGAACGAAAGAAAGAATTTAGTGGGAGTTTGGAAGGGATAAAAGAAAGAAAATGGCAGACTTAGGAAAAACGAGGGAAAACTTACTCCAACATTTAAGTTCCAAGGTCAAAGCAAAAGTCCTTTCTGGGGAGCTCTGAGGAAAGGCTGCATGGCCCCGCTTGCGTCTCCTCCTCGCCGGTAGTTTATTTCCGTGGGCGGTGGGGAGGAGGAGGTGAGGAAGGCGAGGGATTTTTGGGGTGATAGGAAGCGCGCCTGGTGGAAGCTGGGGAAGGCCTGAGTTATTGCTGGGGAGGCGGGGGGAAGGCGGGGGAGTGGGAGGCTGCGGCGAGAAGGCACGGTTATGAGAGAGAATGTTGGCCGAGGAGGAGGAGGAGGAGTTGGTTGTGGATGCGAGCAGGCACCTCGGCGGGAACGTTTAGTATAGAGAAAAATCGAGCGTGGTAAGACGGGCGGCTCAGGTCAGTCATCTCCGCCATTAGCGCCGAGCCGCCCAGAGTATTCGCGCCTCATGATGACTTCGGCCACGCAGTCTTGCTCATTCTCTTCCTGCCTCCCTCTCCTTCCTGCATGTCTGTGGGATGATATATGAGTATATATTAGCAAGGTCATGATAGTCTTAGCCCCCTCCAGGCATACAGGACAATGGTAACGCGGTGTTTGTGTGTTGCAGGTGCTGGCCACGCTGGCGGTGTCGCTGGGGCCGCTGTGTGCGGGACTTGGCAAAGGCTACTCCTCCCCCGCCCTGGCCTCCATGGCGATGTTGTCTGCCCAGGGCCACCACTTCGCCATCAGTGAGGACCAGGGCTCCTGGATCGCCTCGCTGTCACTGCTGGGTGCCTTCTTCGGGGCCGTGCCCGGCGGGATGGCCATCAGATTCGGGAGGAAGCGAGTGCTGTGTGCCGTGTCCATCCCCTTTGCCCTGTCCTGGCTCATGACGGTGGTGGCGTGGAACGTCAACATGCTGTACGTGGCAGCCCTGATGGGCGGCGTCTGTTCAGCCGTCATCGCCGTCGTCACGCCCGTCTACATAAGCGAGATCGCTCACCCGGAGATCCGGGGCTGCTTGTGTGCCTTATCCAAGCTGAGCGGCAACATCGGCATGCTGCTCTCGTACCTACTGGGCGCCTTCCTCGACTGGCGGGAGCTGGCCACGGTCACGGCAGTAGCGCCCGTCTGCCTCTTCATTGCCGCCTTCTTCATCCCTGAGACGCCCAGCTTCCTCCTCTACCGAGGCCGGGACACCGAGGCGGCGGACGCCCTGCGCTGGCTGCGCGGGACGGAGGCAGACGTGGCGCGCGAACTGACCATCATGAAGGCCAACATCGCCACGCTGCGCAGAGAAACAGAGTCCTGTCCGGAACGCCTGGCGCCCCGTGAGCTCGTCCGTCCGCTGTTTATCACCTGCGGCCTCATGGTCTTCCAGAAGTTCAGCGGCGCCAACGCATTCAACTTTTACGCAGTGCCCATCCTGGCCAAGACCTTCGTTGGCCTGAACCCTTACCGCGCAGCCGTCGTGGTGGCCTTCGTGCAGATATGTGCCGGCATGGCGTCGTCGGCGCTGATCGACACCGTGGGGCGACGGCCGCTGCTGGTCTTCAGCAACATGCTCATGTCGGCAGCGCTGGCAGCCTTTGGAGGCTACACCTACCTGAAGGGTCTGGACCAGGATGAAAATATGTTCGTGCGGCAGCAGTGGCGGGACTCAGACTGGGTCCCGCTCTTCTGTATCCTTGTCATTGAAATCGCCTTCGCCCTGGGAGTCTCGCCCATCAGCTGGCTATACATCGGAGAGCTGTTCCCGCTGAAACACAGAGGCGTCGGCTCCATCGCGGCGTCCGTCAGCTACGCGTGTTCCTTCGTCAGCGTGAAGACCTTCGTGGACCTGGAGTTCATGCTCGGCCTCTATGGAGCGTTTTGGTTGTATTCCAGCGTTGCTGCTCTTGCTCTCGTGTTTACACTCTTGTTCGTGCCGGAAACGAAAGGAAAGAGTTTACAAGAGATGCAGACAGTAGACACACAGAAGCAGACCCTTATATAGCAGCCCGCCCGCCCACTAACGCCGCTGCGACCGCCCACCGTCCACTGGGAGATGCCTCCTGGACAACGGCCCTACAGGGAGATCCTCCTGTGAGTCCCGCTGTGAGGAGCCCCGAGCCTCGGCCTCGCGGCACCGCCCACGTCTTCCTGCTCCTGGTGGTCCGCCACCCACTCGCGGTGCCGCTGTGCCTGAGTCTCCAAGGCCGCAGCCACGCTAGAGGGCGGCCTCACACACCTTGTGATAAACCCCCGCCCGCCCCGCTGGCCTCCATTACTGCCCTCGTTCCCAACTCCTGGCGGGCCCCGACCCCACTGCCTGCTCTCTGTTCAGGCAGGACGCGGGTCATCAACAACTCAAGACATCTAAGTCATAGGTTCAAATTGACTCTGTTCGCGCTATGTAATTTCTACTTTTTTTCCTCTCAAGTAAAGGGTTGCTTTGCTAACTTGACTCTTCTGTGATGCACGGCAGCCTCGGCTCCTGCCACGCCGCGTGGACACGCGAGGGCCGCGGCTGCCTGAGGAAGTTAAGCATGTGAGTGATAAAGGGCCTTATCTACATGTATAAACAATTACTAGGTAGTTCCGTGATCAGGGTTACTCAATTTCATCTTTTCACTCATCACACACACCTTCGTTGAGGACACCACTCGCCCCCGGAGCGAGCCGCGTCCTGCCGCCCTCCTGTGTACTCCCTGTTTGAGCTTTTCTCGAGCCGAGCGTAGACGAAGCGGTTACCTCTACGTTAGGGACTTTCATTACTACTCTACCCGTAACTTAATCCAGATAAGCTATAAGGTTAGATCAGGTAATAATCGATTGATAAAATAAGTTAGCTCCAGAAAGACACTAATTCCTCTCTAATCTAGCTCAGCGATAGTTCCAGACAGTAAAGAAGAAATAATCTCTCGTCTCCAGCTTGTAAGTTAGGCACTGAACACCGACTCATGGTCTCGTCTGTAGTGCAGGTAGTGAGAGCGGATCGAAAGATTACATTTCAAGAGGAAGTTTTGACCAGCACAGAGTCCCCTCCCGCCGGCGCTGGCCACGCCTCCCTGGAGGTCCGGCCGCCGCGCCCCGCCACCTCGCTCACCACCTTCACTCAAAAGGGATCAAAGTCTTCACGAGAACGATCACTTCACCCACTATCCAGGGGCCACACGCTCTTCACGGGGTCTGGAAACTCTGTTCTAAGTTTAAGGAATATTCTTTTTCGAGGGGGGGTTGGGAGGGGGGATTCGTGTTTTATTTGAGAAACTAAGTGGCTTAACGCGATCTCGCGCCGCTGAGGTGTGTCCAGCGGGAACCAGGAAAACACTGTAACCACGTATCTTCCAGGACACGTGATAATCATGTATCTGATAGGACTCAGGACAATTGTGTGTCTGCCAAGGATTCCGTATCACTCTTTGTCTTCCATGAGGTAAAAATAAATACAAAAAAAAAATGGAATCCTCAACTTTCCAGGACTTGGGATATCAGTGCTTTTTTTTGTCTGGAATCCGCCTACCTGATCTCTCTCAAAACGTTTAGAAATTGTATCCCGTTCGCAAGCTTTCAATGTCGCCACTGTGCCGAGGGGCCGCGCGAGTCTTTGTCTAGGGTGAGGCTCCCCCGGCGTTCCTCAGTCCCTCAGCCCCAAAGTCCCTTGGCCTCTCACTCCCTCACCCCAAACCTCGGTCCTTCAGGTTATTCCTCTCCTCACCATCATTCTTTCGATCTCCCGTTCTCTTGCTTGCCTTCACCCTCACCTCCCCAGCTCCTTACTTTCCCGGTTCTTCATTCATATTCGATCTCTCTACCTGAGTTCCCTCGTTCCCATCCCTCAGTGCCTCGGTTACCCCTTCCCCCAGAGCCACCTCAACCTCTCATCCCCACCCAAACCCTCACTCGCAACCCTTCATCCGCACACTGCACTTTCAGCACTTTCAGCCCCTGGCCCCAAGGCCCTAAGTTCCCCTCAGCCCCAGGCCCCAGCCCATCACAACACACCCTCAGCCCCTCGGTCAGCCATATTGTCCGAGAAGCCCCGTGCCGCCTCCTCTCGTGTGCTGGGCCGCGGCTCCTCCCAAAGGCCGCTTGGCTCTATTGTTTGTCCCAGTAATTGCGCGCCTTAGGTGTCTGCCGGTTCAGTTTCCAGGCGAGGGAGGGTCGTCTTGGCACGTGTGGCGCGACGCGGAAGCTTCATGTTGCCGCGCCGCGTGTGTGCCGCGCCGACTCTACCCACGACTTCATGATTGCGGAGTTTACCTCATGTTTGCTGGACCGAATCCCTCGTGTTCTTAACGTCATTCAGAAAATGTCACCTGAATGGGCTCCAGGGCTCACACCCGCACCCCCACGCATCTTCATATACTGACAGGCGCTTTTGTATGAGACCGCGCGCGTGCACACACACACACACGCACACGCACACGCACACGCACACGCACACGCACACACACGCACACACACACACACACACACACACACACACACACACACTCACCCTTAGTAAGCCATTAATACGCTCCATTCCCTGTACATGTTCTCTGCCGCCTCCCCTCAGCCTCAGCTCACCTGTTCCTCCAATGCAGCACCCCCCCCTACCCCAGCGTGTCCCCAGCAGCGGCCGCTCTGCGAAATGACCGTGTATGTCAGCAATATTAGTCTACGTGCAGCACCCCAGGGGCACCTCAGGCAGCAGTGACGGGTGGCCTGGCTTTGAGGGTCGGGGAAGCGTCAGGCAGCACCCCAGAAATCTAGGTCCACATTGTCAAACTCTTCAAAACCTTAGTCCATTGGTTTAAGAGGCTCTCGCAGAAGTTGTCGGGGTTTCAGTGGGTGGTTTCATGACCGCGGCGGTAGTTTTGAAAGACTTCCGCGCTGTGAACAGGAGAAGCACTCATGACCACGGTTGTCAGATTGTTGTACTCAGAGCCGCGTATTTACCGGTTTCTGGCCCATAACTGTTGCCACGAAGCACCAATAATTACCATTTAAACAATAACCATATGTGGAGGCAGTTACTTGGGTGATGGAAGCAGTTTTTTGGGTCGGAAACGGCAAACATAAGAGGCAGAGTACGACAATCTGGCAACGTTGCTCATGACAACCCGATGTAGCTCCTCTGTGGCCTTCATAAACGGTCGTAACGAGAGCCCGAAATGTTTGATAATACGTGTGCTGGACCCTCAGTGGGCTTTCCTTCCTCCACTGACCGGGGTGGCTTCAGTGCTTCCCCCCTCCCCCACAGACTCTACAGGTGCTTAGGATGATACGTAAGGATTTTCCGTCACAAAGTGCTTCTCTTCTTTCATTCCACGGCAGCGTGTCTAAAAAACGGCGGCCTCATTGGCAGAGTCCAGTAATTGTTTAGATCTTGAATCGTCAGTAAGGTTTGGTAGGCGCGGGGGTCTTCTCTTCCACGTTTTGTAGGTTATCAAAGCCCCTGGTGGTGGTGCCTTCACTGGTTTCACACATCAAAAGTAGGTTTCAATTAAGCGTTTATTTAGTGTGGATTGACTTTAGTATTTATCTATTAGTATTGTATATACGTAGGTCTCTTCCTCCCGCGATGTACTGCCTCGGAAAGACTCGGTGAAGTGTGTTTCTGGAGTCTCCAATGCCTTTTTTTAACGTTGATTATGCGCTGAATACTCCTTTTGAGAATATCCACGCAACATGAAACACACACACACACACACACACACACACACACACACACACACACACACACACACACACACACACACACAGCCCACCTCCCCTCCCCCACAATCCGCTCCTTCCCCAACACCACACCCACACAACCCGCCTCCTCCACCACCCCTACACACACACAAAGCGCCTGCCCCCACCCAACACACACACACACACACACACACACACACACACACACACACACACACACACGCATAAAACGTGACTTCCCCGCCGCCACACATGAACTCGTAGGGCTGCCCGACTCTGTGTCCGCCGCTACAGTGTTGAGCTGCTTAGATGGAGGGGGAGGGGGGGCGTTGCTGCGTGTGTCTAGGGACGGGTTTACGTCGCCCCCACGAACGGCAAGGCAGCTCCACCGCCACCCTCGCTTTCATCCGCTGCCGCCGACCACCGCTTGCTGTCCAGGCCGATTCCGTATGCGATCCCGTGTATCCCGTGTAGCCCCATCCTGGCGAAGGGGCCGTGTGTGTGTGTGTGTGTGTGTGTGTGTGTGTGTGTGTGTGTGTGTGTGTGTGTGTGTGTTTGTTTGTTTGTTTGTTTGTTTGTTTGTGTGTGTGTGTGTGTGTGTGTGTGTGTGTGTGTGTGTGTGTGTGTGTGTGTGTGTGTGTGTGTGTGTGTGTGTGTGTGTGTGTGTGTGTGTGTGTGTGTGTGTGTGTGTGTGTGTGTGTGTGTGTGTATTTGTTTGTGTGTGTGTGTGTGTGTGTGTGTGTGTGTGTGTGTGTGTGTGTGCGCGCGCGTCTTAACTGCTGCTGCACACACTCATTCATCACCATGTAAATAAGACTCACGACCCAGCAGCAGCAGCACCAAGCGAGCGTCCACTCATCATCTGCTTGCCTTGTCACGCGCCACACTCCTCCCGGGCAGCGGGCGGCGGCGAGGACACGGGACGGCCGGCAGGAGTCATGCCATCATGCACCACACTCCACACATAGGGCGGCCTTGTGCCCGCCGCGGGGTGATGCAGTGCTGGGCGCGAGACACTCGTGGAGAACACTCGCTGCTCATTCACGAAGGATATGAATGAAACGAGAAGTTTGGCAAGGGAGGAAGAAAACGCGACGGGAGGAGGGAGGTGAGAGAAGGGAGAGGGGGGCGTCAGGTGCAGGGGTTGCAGCGTACTGCGACACTGTAGGGAAGCCGCCGCCGTCGCCGCCGCCGTGCAGCCCTTAGTCAATAAAACGAGGATGTGCGGGGCCTGTGTTCTCCCGCCGCATCATCGCCGCCGCCGCCGCCGCCACCGGGAGTGCCGCGGTCCTGCTGTGGCGCTGCGTCGCCGCTGTCTGCTGGCACGCGGTGATACGTTTGTTCAGCTTTTCATTTGTGTTCATCTAGTTTGTTTTTTTAGGTTGGTGGTAAGGTTTTCTGCAGTTTAGTCGTAAATGTGAGGAACATAATGGAGAGGAATGGCCGAGACTTAATTTGAAAGGACTGTCTCCTGGTCCCACTAGACGAATTTTGTCTTGAAAGTAAGATTAAAGAGTGAAATAACAGAAACAAGGTCAGTTTTATTCATACCCTGAACACATGAGTTATAGGAACAGGTTGATGGGAGATGCAGCAGCAGTAGAAGAAGCAGCAGCAGCAGGAGCAGCAGGAGCTCCAGCAGTACCAACATTTACCTTTTTTGTGTCACGATTTTCTCCTTGGAATGATACCTGATTGATCCTGTGCATTGCAGATAAGCGTGTGTGTGTGTGTGTGTGTGTGTGTGTGTGTGTGTGTGTGTGTGTAGTTCCGCAGAAGGAAAAGCGGACAGACACGATGAGCCAACTCGAGGAGGAAAGTGAAAGCAGGATGACGAGGATATAACTTTCTTGATATTACTAATGACACAGAGAGAGAGAGAGAGAGAGAGAGAGAGAGAGAGAGAGAGAGAGAGAGAGAGAGAGAGAGAGAGAGAGAGAGAGAGAGAGAGAGAGAGAGAGAGAGAGACCGTGACAGCATAATGCTAAGGAAGCTGTAAATCATTAAAGAGATTTATAGCTGATATCTTCCTATTTAGCCTCCCGAGTACTAAATTCCTCCCTTTCCTAGAACCTTCCCTCCCCTGGCAGTAGAAAAACAAGGTGGTCGAGACGAAGGGCACATGTCTGGTAGCAATTTATTCCCCTTACGTGGCGGCATGGAGGCGATAAATCCCCCACACCCACGTCATCGGCCGGAGTCGGGTCGCTGCGGTGGTCGGGGTGATGTAACACGACCCTCTGAGCCAACCCCCAACAGGAGCCAAAAACCCGCTGGACACAGGCTAAACTTTTGACCCCGAAGACTATAAAGAAGAGTTAAAAGCCTGAAATTGACTCCTTAAACGATAGATTCCGATAGTGATAAACAATGAATGACCCGAAAGGACTTGTACTGCCCAGATGTTTTCCTCTGTCATGTTTCATAAGCTTAACGACTGAAAGGTCTTAAAAACCTGGAATTGACTCTTTAAACGACAGATTCCGATAGTGATAAACAATGAATGACCCGAAAGGACTTGTATTGCTCAGATGTTTTCCTTTGTCATGTTTCATAAGCCTAACGACTGAAAGGCCTTTGTATACATTTAACTTATATAATTGTCTTCCCTAGCTGACTCTGAGCGATAGGTTCCAGTGATGATAAACAAGGAAAAGGGCCCAAAAGGACTTAGTATGTACTGCCCAGAACGTTCACTTTATCGGGTTTCGTAAACTTAACAGATGAGAGAGCTTTGTATACATTTCGCTCCTATAATTGTCTTCCCTAAGTGGCCGAGGCTTAGTGAAGGAAGAGGGTGAAGTAAAGCGCCGACGATCTAATAATAGACCGAATACGTGCGTCCCAAGGTGAGAGTCAGCTGAGAGAGGACCCGCTGCTTAAAGTTACTTGGATAAAGCGACTGAACGGAACGGGAAGCAGAGAGGAGGAGGAGGAGGAGAAGGAGGAGGAGGAGACCACGAGCAAGCGCAGGTGTAGACAGGTAACCATTGACGGGAAAAGAAGACCTGGGGATGGGTTCGGGGGGTATAGGAGGGGGGAGGGGGGACTTACCTGGCTGCGGCTGGACGTGGAGAGGAAAATTTGGAAGAGTCGTTTTACGGATGAGTCCCAGCGCGCTCCCGTCCGCCGCCCGCCGATCGAAGCCTCTTGGACCCGCGCCAGCCCGAAGCCCAGCGGTGTGTGTGTGTGTGAGGGGGGGAGTTACTGGTGTATGGGGGACGGCGGGGGTTAGGTGGAGGGGTAGTGAATGGTGTACTGTTTGTGTGGGGAAGGGGAGACTGGTGGGTGAGGGGTAGTATACTTGTGTAGGGGGATGTTGGATGGGGGTTAGTATACCTGTGGGGGGTAGGTGGTTGGGGGGTAGTGAACTTGTGTGGGGGGGTGTAGGTTGATGTTTGAGGGTTAGTGTACTTGTGGGGGGGTAGATGGTTGGGTTGGGTCGGAGAGTTTAGATTACTTGTGGGGGGTAGGTAGTTGGGTTGGGGGGAGAGAGTACTTGTGTGGGGAGGGTAGGCGGTTGGGTTGGGGGGTAGAGTACTTGTGTAGGGGGTTAGGTGGTTGGGTTGGGGTGGTAGAGTACTTGTGTGGGGGGGTAGGTGGTTGAGTAGGGGGGTTAGAGTACTTGCGTGAGGGGTAGGGGATTGGGTTGGGGGGGTAGAGTACTTATGGGGGGTAGGTGGTTGGGCTGGGGGGTTAGAGTGCTTGCGTGACGGATGGGGGATTGGTTGGGGGGTTTAGAGTAGTTGCGTGGGGTAGGAAGTGGATGGGGGGGGGGCGTCAACTTGTGGAATTTTGTGTACTTGTGGGTGTGGGTGTGGGGGTGGGGGTGGGGGAGATAGTAGGCTAATGTGAGTGTTAGTGGGTGTGGGGGAAGGTTAGGAGAGCATCGTTTTTGTTTTTTACAGCAAAGGAGACAGATCAAGGGCTTAAAAAAAAAAAAACAATAATGAAAAAAAAGCCCGCCTTACTGCCCCTAAAGTACTAAAGTAAAGAAAGTAAAATGCCCCTGAAGTACACTTGTTTGATCTTTTTAGGTTGACTGCTCTTCTGAACTTATTTACTGCATGCCTCCACCTCTCCCGCCGGCATATTCTCAATCTCCCTACGAGTATGGTGTCCCTGAGTCAAGACGCTCGGCTGTTGCTTGGAAACTAACCACGGGGTGTTCTGGAAAATACTCTCACTGTGATACCCGCTCAAAATTACCCCAAGTGACTCCATACTAAACCTAACCTAACCTAACCTGAAATCTTCGAAGAAAATAATATGATAAATAATTCGCAACATGGCTTCCGTAGTAAACGTTCGTGTTTGACTAACTTACTTGATTTTTTTCATTATATTTTTGGGGTGTTCGATGAAAGCAGATCAGTAGATATCATATATCTGGATTTTCAAAAGGCATTTGATAAGGTCCCCCACCAACGATTGCTCAGCAAACTATTGGCGCACGGTATCTCGGGTAACATTCACAATTGGCTTGTGGACTGGCTCTCTGGGCGGAAACAGAGAGTAGTTCTAAAGTTACATCTAACTGGCTCGACGTCAGAAGCGGCGTACCTCAAGGATCAGTGCTTGGCCCCATGCTCTTTTTAATTTATGTTAATGATATCGATGATGGGCTCACTTGCAAAGTATCAAAATTTGCTGATGACACAAAAATTGCTAGTAAAGTAACTGCGACACTCGACGAAGAAGCATTACGATCAGATCTAGATCGACTTGCACGTTGGGCCAATCAATGGCAAATGAAATTTAACGTTGACAAATGTAAAGTGTTGCACATCGGAAAAAATAACAATCGCGTTCGGTACGTAATGAATGGCCAACAACTTTCTGCAGTAAGTAAAGAAAAGGATCTTGGAATCACTATATCAAGCGATTTAAAGCCCGGTCAGCATTGTTCAGAGGTAGTTAAAACTGAAAACAAATTGGTTGGCTTCATCGGACGAGCCTTTAATAATAAATCGGAAAAAGTAATATTAAAACTGTATAATTCGTTGGTTCGACCCCGTCTAGAGTACTGTGTACAGTTTTGGTCTCCCTACTACAGAAAAGACATAGAAAAGTTGGAACGGGTTCAACGAAGAGTAACAAAGATGATTCCTAGGTTGAGAAATTTATCATATGAACAAAGGCTTAAAGAAATAAATTTATTCAGTCTATCAAAACGAAGAATGCGAGGCGATCTAATAGAAGTGTTTAAAATGTTTAAAGGATTCAGTGATATTATTGCGGAAGATTACTTTACAATTGATCGATCATATAGAACAAGAAGAAATCACAATTTGAAGATAAGTGGTAAAAGATTCTCGTCGCACGAAGCTAAACACTTCTTCTTCAGTCGAGTTGTTAATGTTTGGAGCTTTCTACCCTGTGATGTCGGTGATAGTACAACAGTTACGGCCTTCAAGAATAGATTAGACAAGTGTTTTGAATCCAGCCAGCAACTAAGATATTACTCATTGTCGTAATAACGTTAAGTTCTTTCGAATACTGGTGTCCTTGTCCGCTTTTATCGCCCTGTTAATGGTAGCAATAACGGTAGTTCTTTCCTCTTTCCTACATAATTTCCATGCAGTTTTTCCATGCTGCATGGTTCTTTTTCCTTTCCTGCCAGCTTTGGCTGGAGGGATTGGGGGGTGGGGAGGAGCCTTCGCGTTTGCTGTCCTTCATCTTCCACCTTTGATTAGATAGTTAGTGTAGCTTGTCACAAACAGCCTCGTAAGGGCCAGCAGGTCTGCTGTTGTTTGTTCTTCCTTTGTGTCCTAACCTAAACTGTCGTGTTCAAGAACGGGCGCCAAATACCCGCACAGAGAAGGAAAATATGCCTCCCGCTGTCGTCTCGCTGCACGCTACTTTTAAATTTAGATCAACGCTGTGATGTCCATTCTCCCAGTACAAGAGTCAGCCCGTACCTTCAGTTTTTATCCCATTCTCTTGCACACTCTGGGGCAGCTTTCCTTCGTTTGTGTTACTTTTTTATGGGACTTGGATGCCTTCAAAAGAGAAAGTAGTAGCAGGACGCCTCCTCTAATCTAATATAATCTAATATTTTGAACTTATCTGATTTCTTTTGTTGGAGAACGTTTTAGGAGACTTATATATTTGTCCCTTTTTATTTGTTGTTGCACCCTTGGTTGAGTCCATTGTTGTAAAAAAAATAAAACACTAAGCTTTCTATTTAGACACTAGTACAGAGAAAATGAGCAAGAGGAGGAGGAGAAGCAGGAGGAGGAGGAGGAGGAGAAGGAGAAGGAGGAGGAGGAAGAGTAGCCGAAGGAGTAGTGGAAGAGGAGATAAAACAGTAGGATTTGGAGAAGGATGTGACGAAGAAGTAGACGAAGGAGTAAGAGGAGGAAAACGAAGGAGGAGAAGGGGGAACATTCGAAGGTGGAGGAATATGAGTCAGGGGGAGGTGGAGGAAGTGGAGGAGGAGGACTAGGAGCAGAAGGAGTTGTTGGCACGTGCCCCGAAATTTGGTGGAGTGTAGCCAAAGCTCTCCAGCCCATCTTCCCGCCCCCCTCCCACACCCATTCATCTCCCCGCCCGCCCCGCCACCCCTGCCCCTGCCCCGCCCCACCGCCCCCCGAACACGGTCACACACGCCCCGACCTGTGTGACGCCCCCGCAGATTTAAGAGAGGTTGCTGACCAGCCCGTGTTGCCGACCGACCTTGTGAGAGAGGGAGAGAGAGAGAGAGAGGGAGAGAGAGAGTTGGCAAGGTGCTGAGAAAGTAGGAAAGATAAAAAGATAAAAGAGAGAGAGAGAGAGAGAGAGAGAGAGAGAGAGAGAGAGAGAGAGAGAGAGACGGACAGACTAGAGACAAATTTGGTACACGTTCATGACAGGATTGAGGCATGAAGTCTAGTCTCACTGCGTATGTCAAATCGGCTCACCTCACTTGTCCCACTTACACACACACACACACAGCATCCACCCGGCCATCCATTCGTCCATCCATCTCTCCCGTGACAGCTATTGGCGTGAGGGAAGAGAATGGCTCGGGAGAAGGAGGGCTTGGGCGCGATGTTCCCTCACTCCCCCAATGAATTACCTCGTACATGACACTGGCGAAGGAACGGGAAGGAGGGAGGGGGAAAGTGGGGATGGGGAGAGATGGAAAGAAGCAAGGAAGGACCGAGGCAAGAAAGGATGGAGGAATAAGGGGATGAGAGAAGGAGAGATACGAGTAGAAAGGGAGAGAAAAAATAGAGGGGTAGAGAGATAGAAGGGTAATTAAGAGGAGGTATGGTAGAGGGGAGATAATGATGGATAGAGGAATAAAGAGTGAGCAGAAAAAAGAGAGAAGATGGAGAGGAAGGCGGAGGGAAGTAAATATGAGAGGGAGACATAACGAGATAAGAGAAGGGAGGAACAGGAGAGAAAGGTAGGAATGAAGAGATATTTGGAGGGGAGAGAGAGAGGAGAATAAAAGAAAGGAAGGAAGGAAGATAAGACGAAGGGAAGGTCGGACAGGAAGATGAAAGGAAATGAGGAAGGGGAGGAGAGGAGTGTGAACATCTGAGTCACGGCTCCTCTTCATTTTCTCTCTTCTACCTTCCCTTCACTTGTCGCAAATTATTCGTTGTTTAATATATATAGGTTTTCAGTGTTTTCTCATTATCTATCTATCTATCTATCTATATCTCTAAATAGTTAATAAATGGAATACGTTTTTTTTTTCAAACCCGTAAGTAGGTCAAAGGAATATCAAAGGAAAATGTCAGTGAGGAAAGGTAAAGTAAAAAGTAAAAAAAGAAATGGAACACACACTCTCTCTCTCTCTCTCTCTCTCTCTCTCTCTCTCTCTCTCTCTCTCTCTCTCTCTCTCTCTCTCTCTCTCTCTTCTCTCTCTTTCCTCTCTCTCTCTCTCTCTTCTCTCTCTCTTCTCTCTCTCTCTCTCTCTCTCTCTCTCTCTCTCTCTCTCTCTCTCTCTCTCTCTCTCTCTCTCTCTCTCTCTCTCTCTCTCTCTCTCTCTCTCTCTCGAAATGGACTTTAAACAGTGTTTAAAAAAGTAGTTTTATGGAAATGAGTTTCCTATACGTATGTGATATACAGTAACATATACTGAAAATAAAGGCAAGGATAAAAATCTAAACTTATCATGGGTGATTGAGAAAGGTCATAAAATATAAAGGGTGATGGAAAAACCTAAAGTTGTTATAAAAAAGGAAAAACACGTACACACAAAGTTATATAAACGAAGAAAGAAGAAGAAGGAAAGAAGCACAGAAGATATTAATAGAATACCAACAGAAGTTGCTATAAAGAAAGGAAACAAAAGAACACTTCTTTCTTACCAATAAAAGAGAAAAAAACTCAAGGTAAAAAAAACTAACAAAATTAGTGGAATTTGAGAGGCAGTAAAGGTAAAAAACAAAGAAGAAACACAGAGAAAAGGAAAAGAAATTTGCAGCGACCCTCAAGAGCAGAAAGTTTTCGTTACAGAGAAAGAAGAAAAACTACCTTCGCAGGAAACCATCAAGGAGATATTTGTGGAAAGTAAGAATTTTACAGAAAAGGGCAATGGATCTCTGAAAGTAGAACGAACAGAGGTAACAAAGGAGATTCTGCCAGGCAATAAAACGAATCAAATATTAGCAACAGAGAAAGAAGAAAAACTACCTTTAGAGGAAACCATTAGGGAAACGTGTGGAGAGTAAGAATGATACGGATAAGAGCGATAGACCTCAGCAAGTAGAACGGACAGAGAAAACCATTGAGATTCTTCCCGGCAATAAAACGAATGAAATGTTAGTAACAGAGAAAGAAGAAAAACTACCTTCACAGGAAACCATTAAGGAGACAAAATATATATATGATGTCAGTCTATTTCCATGTATTAATCCTGACCCTGCTTTTTTTTCTTTTTCTTTTTTTACGTTGCTGCCTATTGCGCCGGTAGGCATCTTCCCGGTGGGGCTTGATGGTCGGCCCAAGGCTTCTTCCAGGTGGGACCTGATGGTCGGCCCAACCCGTTCTGGCTCAGGCGAGTGTTTATAGTGGCGCCATCTTGCTTACGTCGCATCCAGTGTCAAATAGCCATTTTCTAATACAATATATATACATAATGACAGTCTATTTCCATGTATTGATCCGGACCAAGCTAATGCTGCATCCAATTTCAAAGAGACATTTTTTCAAAGATAATATATACGTAATTCCAGTCTGTCTCCATGTACTAAACCACACTCAGTTAATTTCTGCACCTGTATTACGTTTAGGAGAGCCAGATTTTAAAGGAAGACGTGCATACATAACGTTGGTCTGCCTCAGTTCAGTAAACAACCATAAATGCAAAACAAGTATATAAACGGGCATCGTTTTGTTCCTCGCCCAGTTAACGTCGCCTCCAGTTCCAAAGAGTCACAATTTTTATATTGGAAATATAAATCTACACGTAAGGCCATTTTGTCTCCTTGTATAAGCTCACGCCCAGTCATTACCCCGTCCACATCCCGTTTACGTGCGCCAAGCTATAAAGGAAGACCTATACATGCATAATCTTGGTCTACTTCAGTTCAATAATCTACCACAATGTAAGCCACGAGTAAGCGCGTCTTGCCACTCTGTTCTCGTTCATAAGAACATAAGAACATCGGAGTCTGCAAGAGGCCGGTAGGCCTGTACGAGACAGCTCCTCTGAACCTAAGCTTCCGTGTAGCTCCCGTGTATCTAACCCCACCTAATATCGCTGTCCATGAATTTATCTAATCTATTTTTGAATGTGACAATTGTATTGGCACTCATCACATGACTGCTAAGCCTATTCCACTTATCCACCACCCTGTTTGTAAACCAATTTTTGCCTATGTCCCTGTTCATTAATATATACGCCGAGAAGCTCTGACGGGCGTCCCCGAATGTTGAACGAACCTCCTCTTCTGCTGCTGCTGCTGTGTACCGAAAAGCCACATTATTCACGAGGTCAGGCGGGGAAATGGGTTTATTCTTTTGTGCGGGAAAGGAGAGAGAAATAGAGAGTGGAGTAAAGAAAAAGGGAGAGAGTAAGAAATGAGAATTCCATGGGTCAAGCACTACGAAGCACTACGAAACACTACGATTTGCTACGATTATCCTCAGATTTGAATCCAATTGGTTACGGTAAGATACGATTTGATCACGATCACCTACCCGCTCGCTCACCAGCTGACCTCCCTGCCACCTTCGCCTTGCCCTCTCTGCCGCTCCCCCCTTTACGCCTTAGCACCCCAGCACGACCCAGTGTAGCATTCTGAGTGTAGGTAGGAATAACCCCTCACAAAATTACTCCTTAAATGACACTCCTCTAAGCAGGTCTGGGCGTGAGAGAGACTTAGGAGTCCTAGTGAGCGCTGACCTCCGTACTAGGGCTCAATGCATTCAGGCTAAAAATCGGGTCAACAGAGTACTGGGTTTCATCTCAAGGAGCATAAGCAATAAGAGCGCTGAAGTCATCCTCAAACCTTACTTAGCACTAGTTAGACCTCATCTCGATTATGCAGCTCAGTTCTGGTCCCCCTACTATAGAATGGATATCAAGATGTTAGAATCTGTGCAAAGAAGGATGACAAAGATGATTCAGGGAGTGAGAAACTTGCCTGATGAAGACAGGCTGAAGCATTTAAATCTACACTCTCTAGGAAGGCAAAGGTTGTGAGGAGACTTGATCGAAGTCTATAAATGGATGAAGGGCTTTAATAAAGGGGATGTCAATAAAATTTTTATCGTAAAAGAGCCAGACATAGGACGGGTGGCAATGGTTTTAAGTTAGACAAATTCAGATTCAACAAAGACATAGGCAAGAATTGGTTCACCAAAAGAGTGGTGGACGAATGGAACAGGCTTGGGAGCCATGTTGTGCGTGCCAATACCATAGATACATTCAAGAAGAGGTTAGATAAAGCCATGGATGATGAGGTAAGGTGGGGTTGAGTGTACAAGAGCTGCCATGTATAGGCCAACCGGCCTCTTGCAGACTCCTTACGTTCTTATGTTCTTATGTTCTTATCTCATCTTCCTCTTTCAATTCATCCTCCTCTTTCTTTTCCTCTCACCCTTTCTCGGTATGACGGAGGTGAGAGACGAGGGCAGGTGATGGTGGTGGTGGTGGTGGTGGTGGTAGTGGAGGTGTTGGTGGTGGTGTTGATGAGTAAGCTTTGACAGTGACATAACCAAAGTTTCCGACTCGAAATGGTGTGACCCAGGACGTAGTAAGGAGAGAAGGGGGAGGAGGAAGAGGAGGAGGTAGAATAAGGAAGAGAAGGAGGAGAAGAGAAAGGAAAGGACAAGACCAGGCGGGATAGGGCATAAGTGGAAAGAAAGGAAAGGAAAGGAAAGGAAAGAAAGGGAAAGGAAAAGAGAGAAAATGAGAGGGAATGAAAGAGAAAAAGAGGATGGGAAGGAAAGGAAAGAAATGTAAAGGAATGCAAAGGAAAGGAAAAAGAAAGAAAGGGAAGAGAAGGAGGTGTTTTGAAGGTGATGAGGTATGAGAGGAGGAGGAGGAGGAGGAGGAGGAGGAGGAGGAGGAGGCATATAAATAGAGATATGGTGATATGACATGAGAGATTAGAGCAAGTGAGGGTGACAGGTGTATGGATATGAGATCAACAATGAGGTTTAGCGAGTATAGGAGCTTAAGGTATAAATGTAGTAATTGTAGAAGCAGTAGTAGTGGTAGTAGTAGTAGTAGTAGTAGTAGTAGTAGTAGTAGTAGTAGTAGAAGTAGTAGAAGTAGTAGTTGATAGACAGGCACATGCAGACAGCCTGACACAAATACATCCTCCTTTCTCTCTCTCTCCTCTTCTACCTCTGCTCAATTTCCTCTGTAAACTCATCAACGAAACATTATCAATATTTATTTCCACACATACATGCAGCCAGATATACATACAGACAACCATACATACATAAATACAGACATACATACATATTAACGGACAGACAGATAGACAGTCAGAAAGATAGAGACAGAAAGACAGACGAATAAGGCAATAGTACTTGACCGGTTAGCTCACATAGACAACGAAGGGGGGAGCGGGGCGGGGCTTGGGAGGGATTCAGCCTCTTAATCCCACTAACCGCTGCTGGGATCGTTGAGTGGCCGAGGATCACCAGCGCGCCACCAACCAACCCGCACCCTGCTGGGCTTACGGACGCTATGAATTCACAAAACCGTGGAAGTGTTTGTCAAATAATGTTCTATAATTACGTAGACTTTATCATGGAAAACTCTTAAGCTGGTATTGTCAGACGCTTTCGCTTCTCATTTCAACGACATCCAAAGGCTCAAGAAGAGGTCAATCGGGTTCTAATGAGTGGTATTTTAGGTTCGTGGTACAGAAGAAGGGTCAGACTACCACCAGGGTCATAAAACTACCCCTGGAAATGCCTACAACTCCCATAAACGCCTTGCCAAAAATGTGTTCTTGAGAGGCGAAGTGTTCTATAATACGACTCTTAGCGCCGTATTACTAAACATTTCGGCCTCCAAGCACACACATTTAACAAGCCTTTCGTAGGAGCAGCGAGTAGCGGGCTTTTTTTATTATTGTTTCCTTTTTTGTGCCCTTGAGCTGTCTCCTTTGTTGTAAAAAAAAAAAAAAAAAAGTTGTGAGCATTTTCATGAGTAGTTTTATTATCCTGGTGGTAGTGAAACCCTTCCTCTGTACCATGAACCTACCAAAAGACTCATTAGAACCCGACTGATCCCCTTTTGCAGCCTTTGGAAATAGTTGATGTAGAGGCGGAAGCGGCTGAGAATATCAACCTCAATTAATACTCTTTTTTGTCTGATTCTAGTTTTGATAATTGTTGTTCTCATTGCAGTCCCGTTAATCGCTTCTCTCCTTTCATTCGCAACTGGAATATTATTTGTTATGTCTTCTGTTCTTTGCATATCAGCAGCATATTTGTGACTGTTATTTATATATGTTTTCTTTGTGTGTTCAGTCTTTGGTGTGTGCCCTTTACTGTGTCGGACTTATGAATGGCTATAACATAACATCATTTTTTATTTATTATTATTATTTATTATTTTTGGTTCAGTTTTGGATCCTTTTTGGGGCGGGAATTTGAGATGGATTTTTGGAACTTTTGAATCGTTTTATATTTTTATGCATCAACATCACATTGTGGGCTACATTATATACTTTTTTTTATATATATGTTCAGCGCTCGGTATTCCTCCGCTGTAGAAGAAAAAAGGATGACGGACAGACTGACATTCAAACAAACAATCATTGACAGACAGGAAGACAGACAAGAAGAAAGACAGACAGACGAAGCGATTGTACAAGTCTCACACTTTAGTTCATACCCACCACCGGCTCAAGGTTCTAATGCGACGGAGATGAGTGCTGAGGCCACGCGCGGCTATTGCATCTGTCCCCCCTTTTTATTTTACCATACTTTTACTCTCTTGTTCTTCCTCAGACGTCGCTGCCTTAAGGAGAGTAGAACCAGGAAGCTAAGGTGTGTGTGTGTGTGTGTGTGTGTGTGTGTGTGTGTGTGTGTGTGTGTGTGTGTGTGTGTGTGTGTGTGAATGGTCTACCTGTTTTCTTATATTACAGTTTTCCACCTTTGTTTTTTTTCCCGTTTTCTTTCACTGATATGTATCGCTCCATTTTCTTTTATCTAATGAAAGGAATTTTTCATCTCCCGCGTGAAGGTGTAAACAGACTCCCATTTTTAATTCCTCTGAAAGCTTCCGGTTTGTGTGTGTGTGTGTGTGTGTGTGTGTGTGTGTGTGTGTGTCCTGTTTACTCTCGTCTACTTTATTTTTTCTCACACTTCTGTTGTTTTTTCTTTTGCTTTTCTGCTTTTTTCTGTTTTCTGTTTAGTCTTTTATACTTCAATTCTTCTTTCTCTTTCTTCTTATTTTTCCCCTCGTCTCTCTTGCTTAGTCGCATCTACTTTATTTCTCTTTCTCCTACTTCCTCCTTTTTTTCTTTCTCCTCTTCTACCTCTGCTTATTTTCCTCCACAAAAAACTCACCACCCGCGGAACATTATCGTTGTATCTTTCCATGCAATCCGATCCTGCCGAAAACTTTACCGGGGACTTCACAGGCGGGGATCTTTTCAGTCCTCGCCGCAAATCAGTGCCGGGAAGAGCGAGTCGCTATCTCCGAACTTTTGCCTCCGCGTCACTGTTTTCACGGAGTCTAAAGGGTCGTTCTCTTATACATTTCGTCGCCCAAGCACATACACACACATTTTGGCAAGGCTTTCGTAGGAGCTGTGGGGGGGGAGGGTCTTTTCAGTGGAAGTTTTATGACCCAAGTGGTAGTTTGATCCTTCTTTTGAGCCATGAACCTACAAAAACACTCATTAGAACTTCATGTATCTCCTTTTCGGACTCTGGAAATAGCTGATATGAGAGGAGAAAGCGTTTGACAACACCGCCTATTCTCTTATCCATTTAGGCGCCCAAGCACACACACACACACACACACACACACACACACACACACACACACACACACACACACACACACACACACACACACACACACACACACACACACACATTTTGGCAAGGCTTTCGTAGAGTTGTATGGGGAGGTGGGGTCTTTACATGTGTAGTTTTATGACCCAAGTGGTAGTTTGACACTTCTTATGTATTATGGACCTAAAAAACATACATTAGAACGCCATTGATCTCCTTTTCGGCCTTTGGAAATAGTTGATGTGAGAGGAAGATGCGCTTGGGAATACCGACCTCCTAATGCCCGTGTTTTTGTTCCCTCTCTTCCAGACCGTTTTGTTTGTCTGCCTCGCCTCCGCCGCCGACCATGTGTGTTCCCAAGCTGCTGTTTCCTTCCCTTCGTGAGCTTCCGTGATTCCGTTGACCTTGGGAATGTAAAGAGTCGGAGGAGGAGGGGGAGGAGGAGGAGAGGAGGAAGAGAGAGGTGAAGGGGATGTAAAGGGAGGAGGTGTTGTTGTTATTGGGTGTTGCGCAGAAAAGAGAGAGAGAGAGAGAGAGAGAGAGAGAGAGAGAGAGAGAGAGAGAGAGAGAGAGAGAGAGAGAGAGAGAGAGAGAGAGAGAGAGAGAGAGAGAGAGAGAGAGAGAGAGAGAATATTGTAAACAAGGTGAAATCACTCGACACTGTTCTCCTAAGATGGTTTGGTTGGAGAAGAAGAAGAAAACGGGGGAAGGGTGCAGACAGAATGGGGAGGGAGAGGAATTTTTTATCGTAAACGACAGTGTGATGATGGGACAGGAGTAAAAGGAGTGACAAGGTAAAGAGAAGTGTGATAGTAAAGGGTAGGAGATGTAAGGCGAGGGGAATGGGAGAGTTTAGATAAAGAAGCGGAAGGAAAGTACGATAGCGAAGGGAGGGATGAGAAGGAGGAAGCAAAAGGAGTGATAATGTGAAAATAGGTGTGACAGTAAAGGGTAGGAGATGTAAGGCGAGGGGAATGGGAGAGTTTAGATAAGAAAGAAGCGGAAGGAAAGTACGATAGCGAAGGGAGGGATGAAAAGGAGGAAGTAAAAGGAGTGATAATGTGAAAAGAGGTGTGACAGTAAAGGGTAGGAGATGTAAGGCGAGGGGAATGGGAAAGTTTAGATAAGAAAGAAGCGAAAGGAAAGTACGATAGCGAAGGGAGGGATGAAAAGGAGGAAGTAAAAGGAGTGATAGGGTGAAGAGAAGTGCGATAGTAAAGGGAAAGTAAAAGGAATGGGAGTTTAGATAAGAAAGAAGCGGAAGGAAAGTAGGAGAGCGAAGGGAGGGAGGATGTGGAGAATGGGGTGACAATACGGAAGAGTCCAGAGGAAAGAAGTCTGTGGTAGAGAATCCCAACCGACGTCCTTGGGTCAACACGGCTCGCTAATCCCATTCATTGAGGTAAAGCCGACGAACTGTCAGATTTACAGCCAACAGATGGGGGTGGGCGAGCCTGGCCGAGCCCATTAAGAGGGAGCTTGACCTGACAACACCTGACACCTGGCCGAAAAAATGACAGTTCGGGCGGATTCACTTAAGTGGGTTGATGTCGACTCCACCAATTCTACCTCCATGGTCCCAACGATGCCAGATTGTCGTACTCTGCTTCTTATGTTTGCCGATCTCCGACCCAAAAACTGCCATCTCGACCCCTATAACTGCCTTCATATATAGCTATCGTTAAAGTGGTTGATTATTGGTGTGTCTTGGCAACAGTTATAGGCCAAAAACCGGTAAATACGCGGCTCTGAGTACGGTAATCTGGCAACGGTGAGACTAGAGAGAGAAGTGAGAGGGAAGCTAGAGAAGTGTGTGATGATGGGGAGGAAGTGGAATTTGGGAAGGGGGAATGTGGTAGCGAGAGGGGAAGGGAAGTGAGAGAAGAAAGAGTGTGTGGTAGAGAGAAAGAGAAGTGAGAGGAGGAGGAGTGTGTGGTGAAGGAGAGAAAGGGAAGCGAGGAAAGGGGGATGTGGTGATGGTGAGAGAGAGAGAGAGAGAGAGAGAGAGAGAGAGAGAGAGAGAGAGAGAGAGAGAGAGAGAGAGAGAGAGAGAGAGAGAGAGAGAGAGAGAGAGAGAGAGAGGGGGGTCCATCCCCCCCCCCCCATCTCTTCCCCATCACCACCACCACATACAGAAGAAGAGTGAAGGGGAATGAAAGGTGAAAGGAATGTTGGTGGTGGGAATGGAAGGATCGTGAGGAATGCTTTTTCAGTCGTTCCATGAGAGTTGTATTTTATTTTTCTTTCTTTCCGCCACTTTTCATCGTTTTCCTTTTTATTCAGTTTATCGCTTCTCCGTCACACACACAAACCTCCATTATTTTTTTTCTTTTAGCGATGTAACTTTTTCCTCTCATATTTTTTTGCACGTTCGGTCACTGCTCTCATGCGCTTCACAATGTTTACTTCTCTCGCGACGTACAGACTGAGAGGTTAGTGTTTCTTTCTGTGTCTGTCTGTCTTTCTGTTTGTCTGCTTATTTGTCTGTCTGTCTATCATTTACCGTCTGTATGTCGTCTAGGTACGTGTCTGTCTGTCTGTATGTCTGTCTGTCTTCCCTACTTCTATCTGTCTTCGTGTTTCTGTTTTTGTGTCTGTGTGTATGTGTGTGTGTGTGTGTGTGTGTGTGTGTGTGTGTGTGTGTGTGTGTGTGTGTGTGTGTGTGTGTCTGTCTGTCTCTGTGTCTGTCTGTCTGTCTCTCCATTCACACATCAGTGGCAAGAGATTTTAATTATACTTTTCTTTTATTTTTCATTTCCAATTATTTTTGTCTCGTGATTTTTTTTTTTTTTTATCCCTTTGCTGAACGATATTTTCATTTTACATCCCCGGACTTCATACAACTATTTATTCATTTACTTTTTTTCCATTTCCTTCTCTCTTTTTTTTTATGTTGACGCGTCGGGAGGGCGGTTGAGTGTTGAAATTGAAATAGTCGATGGGGGTGATTCTGCATAACGTTCCACCGGCGGACTGCTCGTGATGGAAACCGTAAAAGTAGTAAATAGTAATAAAAATAATGAAGACGCAAATGCCTATCGAAAAGAAAATATGTAGACGTGGAATGGAAGATAATCAGGAGTAGTTACAAAAATGAAGGAGGTGTGAAGGATGGAGAGGAGGAGGAGCACAAAGGAACACAAAGGAAGAACAAAGGAGGAGGAGGTGGTGGAGGAGGTGAAAGCGGAAAAAAGAGTGGAGTGAAAAGAGAACAAATGGAGAAGATTAACAATGAGAAAAATCAGGATACGGAGAAAGACCAAGAGAAAGAGGATGATGAGGAGGAAGGGAAGAGGAAGAGGAAAAGAGGAAGAGGAAGTGGAAGGTTTGTGAGAAAGGAGAAGACGGAAGACTGGAAAAAACAGGAGATTTGAGGGACAGGAATAAAATGAGGAGAAAAATAGGAATAGGAAAAGGAGGAGAAAGGAAACAAATGGACGAGGCGGTTGTGATTGTTGGATTGGATGAGGAGGAGGAGGAGGATTAAGAGGAGGAGGAGGAGGAGGATTAGGAGGAGGAGGAGGAGGAGAAGGAGGAAAAAAAGAAGCGGAAAAACAGGAGACGAAGAAATGGAAGTAGACGTGAAGGCGGAGGAAGAGGAGGAGGAGGATTAGGATTAGGAGGAGGAGGAGGAGAAGGAGGAAAAAAAGAAGCGGAAAAAGAGGAGACGAAGAAATGGAAGTAGACATGAGGGCGGAGGAGGAGGAGGAAGAAGAAGAAGAAAAGAAGAAGCGGAAAAAGAGGAGACGAAGAAATGGAAGGCGGAGGAGGAGGAGGAAAAGGAGGAGGCGGGGCATGTGAGAAGATGGTCGTGAGGCTGCAAGGCGACTCAGATTACCAATAACTTTGCTGTCTTGATGCCGATATTCAGGAATGAGGGATGAGGAAGACCAGGAGGAGGAGGAGGAGGAGAAGAAACTAGCCTATATGAAGACGCTAATAGTAATAGTAATGGTGAAGGTGATGATGGTCGAGGCGGTGATGGCTAAGATGGAAGGGTTATGGTGAAGTCTTGAATGTTGGTGATATCGAAGTGGTGGTGATGATAAGGATGGAGGAAGTGGTTGTGTGGTGGGTGATAAGATAGAGGTGGTGACTGTGGTGTGTGTGTGTGTGTGTGTGTGTGTGTGTGTGTGTGTGTGTGTGTGTCCAAGCATAACAGAGTGACTGAGAGGTTTGGTGAGGTGGAAGGATGAATAATCGAACGCCATTATGACTGCTGAAGGAGAGTGAGTGTGAGGGAACGCGTTGTGGAGGGAGGTGAGGAAGGAAGGAATTGGAGGATGTGGAGAGGGGAGTAAGGGAGGCAGGTGGAGAGGTAAAAGTGGAGTGGTGAAGATGGAGTGATGATGGAGTGTGCGGAAACGCTGATGGAAGAAAATGGAAGTAGGGTAGACAAGTGGAGAGATAAGGATGGTGTGGTGGAGTGTGAGGAAATGCTATTGGAAGTGGAGTAAGGGAGACAGGTTGAGAGGTAAAAGTGGAGTCGTGGAGTGTATGAAAAGGAAGGCTGTTAGAAGGAAGGTGGAGTAGGGTAAACAGGTGGAGATGTGAAGGTGGGCTGGTGAGGCTGGAGGTGGAGGGTTGAGGGACGCAGGAGCACCGGCCAAGGTAATATTTCACGCCCCAGCCGTCACCCTCTTATTAAACGTGACTTGAGGCATTAGCTTTGACCCGACGACCCGACACGCTGGCCTCCTTCCTTCCTTCCCTTCCTTTTGCATTCTCTTCACCCTGTCCTTCCCTCACCTCCTCCCGTCCCTCTCTTCACCCCTTCTCCCTCCTTCCCTCGCCCCCTCTTCATCCCCTCTCCCTCCTTCTCTTCACCTCCTCTCCCTCCTTCCCTCACCTCCTCCCGTCCCTCTCTTCACCCCTTCTCCCTCCTTCCCTCACCCCTCCCGTCCCTCTCTTCACCCCTTCTCCTCTCCTTCTCCTTCCCTCCCTCTCTTCACCCCCTCTCCCTCCTTCCTTCTCCTTCTCCTTCCCTCCCTCTCTTCACCCTTCACCTCCTCTCCCTCCTTCCCTCTCCTTTTCCTTCCCTTCTTCTCTTCACCCTTCACCTCATCTCCCTCCTTCCCTCTCCTTCTCCTTCCCTCTCCTTCTCCGTCCCTCCCTCTCTTCACCCTTCACCTCCTTTCCCTCCTTCCCTCCCTCTCTTCACCCTTCACCTCATCTCCCTCCCTCCCTCTCCTTCTTCCCTCCTTCGATTGTTTGTAAGTTAATGGAGACTATCATTCGCGACAATATGGTGAAATTCTTCGAAGAAAATAATATAATAAATAATTCGCAACTTACAAACAATCCCTCCTTTGTGTCCTCTCTTCAGCCTTCACCTCATCTCCCTCCTTCCCTCTCCTTCTCCTTCCCTCCCTCTCTTCACCTCCTCTCCCTCCTTCTCTTCTCAGTTCTACTCATTCATTATATCGTAGCGTCTATGTCTGTGCTGTTCGTTTCCTTAACTGGGATATTTCACCGTTCTTTAGTGACCTAGCTATGTTTTTGTGTGTCTAATCTGCATTTATTTATTTTTCTTATTTGGAGGTTAAATGCTTATTATTTGTTTCTTTAGTTTTTTTTTATATTTTATTTTTGTAGGTATATATTTGTCACTTGGTTTGTTTATTTCAATGTTTGTCTTTCTAATCTTTTTTTTTCTAACCAAGATTAATATTGTCATGTTGCCTGTCTGTATAATCCGACTACCTGCCTCTCTAACGCATATTGTCATGTTGTCTGTCTGTATAATCCGTCTACCTGCCTCTCTAACGCATATTGTCAAGTTGTCTGTTTATCTTTCTGTTGCCTCTAATGTGTATCTTACTTATTTTCCCTTTTCTAAGCATCTCTCTCATTTGGTCTGTCTATCTTTTCCTCGTTGCCAGTAAGCCTCGCGTCAGCTGTTTCGTCACGTTACACAGGCGCTGATGATGACCTACTATAAGCTGGTGGTGGCGGAGGAAGAGGAGGTTGTGGCTGCAGGGACAGTTTTTATTCCCTCCGTTTTATAGCCTGTGTCCCTCGTTTCGCGACGATACGCATGTCAGTGTTATGGGGAATGGCTGTCGATCAACCCCGCGCCCTGTTCATTAGCGTGTGAGAGCCCTTGTTTTTATGTGTCAGTCTTTTTTTTTTTACCTGGGCAATTAGTAGTAGTAACAGTAATAGTAGTAGTAATTGTAGTAGTAGTAGTAGTAGTAGTAGTAGTAATAGTAGTGGTAGTAGTAGTAGTAGTAGTAGTAGTAGTAGTAGTAGTAGTAGTATTTTTTTTTTACCGTTTCAAGCTAGTCATTTTAATTGGCACGTAGTATAGGCTCAAGATTCGGTTTCCCTGTTGAAGGGTAAACCAAAGAGATGAATGTTAACCAGACAGTTATTCATAGTTATAAGATATAGTATAAAGATGTCGAAGATACAGCACAAATACATATAGAGATGTCGACGTTTTGTAGTCGTAATATATAGGGGAGAGGGAGATCGGAGAGGCGTTGGGGGCTAGAGGGAGAGGCAAGGAGAGGAAGGGAGTTGCAGTGAAGCCAAAGGTACGTACATCACAATTTCGTAATCGTAACAGCCAGGTGAGGAGGGGGAGATGAGCGAATGGTTGAGGGGTGAAGGGAGAGCAAAGTAGAGGAGGGGAATTATTCTGAAGTGGAAGATATGAAACAACTATCATATGTCGAGGCTTTGTAACAGAAAGATATAATGTTTGTCAAATGATATAATGATATTCTATAATTACGCAGACTTTATCATGGCAAACTATTATAATACGTTTTTTTTGGTCTGGATTTTAGTTTAGGTATAAGGGTCATTGTTCTCATTTCAATCCCGTTTGTCTCTTCTCTCCTCTCCTTCACCCGCTCCTCCATATTTTCTTCCCCTCTCATTGTTCATTCACTTCATAACCCTTCCCTTCATCTGACTCTTCTTCCCCTTCCGTCCCCATATCCCATCTTTCCTTTCCTTTAAGCACTCCTCCATAATCTCTTCTCCTCTCATTCTCCCTGCACTTCATAACCCTTCCCTTCATCTGACTCTTCTTTCCCTTCCCTCCACCGTCTATTACACTGCAACTTCCACCTCACCCAATATCCTCCTGAATTTATCTTTGTAATTACTCTCTCTCTCTCTCTCTCTCTCTCTCTCTCTCTCTCTCTCTCTCTCTCTCTCTCTCTCTCTCTCTCTCTCTCTCTCTCTCTCTCTCTCTCTCTCTCTCTCTCTCTCTCTCTCTCTCTCTCTCTCTCTCTCTCTCTCTCTCTCTCTCTCTCTCTCTCTCTCTCTCTCTCTCTCTCTCTCTCTCTCTCTCTCTCTCTCTCTCTCTCTCTCTCTCTCTCTCTCTCTCTCTCTCTCTCTCTCTCTCTCTCTCTCTCTCTCTCTCTCTCTCTCTCTCTCTCTCTCTCTCTCTCTCTCTCT
>NC_066535.1:4546273-4626273 GCF_024679095.1 Eriocheir sinensis
ATATATTATGTACTGTTATTTTTAACTATTATCGCTATCATCTTACTTTTGTATTGTTGTTATTACGTATTTAATTATTACTAATATGACATCATATCATTATATTTGAATTACCTTTTTTGTCTTGTTTACTTTGTTGAATCTTAAGTAATACAGCGTCACCATTTGTCTCAGTCTGTTGTGTCACCGTTTCACTGACGAAATACATTTGAATCTTGCACATAACAGATCCACGTCTAATACAGTATTTATACGGTCGAACACAGTACTCATAGCTCATGGGTCGCTCACCAGCACAGTCCATCACCAGCAGGCCATTGCTTCAGCAACGCGAGCGTCACCGTCGGTTCATTCATTACCGCCTCATGGCTCACGGCCTGGGCTGCGCCTCGTCCCGGCCATGCTCTTCCTCCTAGTCCGAGCTCTATAGATAGTCACTGTCACTGTTGTCGCCCCCAAGGCTTTGGGGATGGGCCCTCTCCTTTTTCCAGTCGTATATCCGTCTACTTAGGTTGTAGAGTGGCGTAAAGACGATGTCCGGTGGCGGGCGGCCTGTGTTGCGGTCCACATTGAGCGCCAGCACGTAGCACACCAACGTTGAGTAGTCTACCACTTTGCATATGTCCACCAGCTCCACAGGCAACTTCATGATCCGCTTTGTCTTGGCGTCTAGGAACTCCTTCGGTATATCCAACCACTGGTGTGTCTTCGGCATGAAGCGCGGCTGATACCCGTGTCGCAGCATCCTCTTGGTGATGAAGGTAAGGTCGCGGCCATGATGGCAGCGCAGGATGTACAGCAGCTGCTTGCCGGAGCTCATCTGGGCCCAGAGGTTGTGGAGGTAGTCGTCAGCTTCACGCAGCAGCCTCATGAAGTGGTCTTTGGTGTCTGGGGCGACGGGTATCAGCACGATGCTGCGGAGAGTTGTGATGACGGCGCCGGCCGCCAACTCGCACATCCCCGGCATCTCGTACAGTTGCTTGCAGGGCTGGTTCGCTGTCAGGAGACGCAGGATCTTCAAAATATCAGAGAACTCCTTGATGGTGTTGCACGGCGACTTAACATTCTTACATCTCATCCGCCGCAGCCGCTCCGCCGCGCTGCCCATCAGCACTATCAGGTGGGCGAAGACCCGCTCGGAGTGCCCCAGCTGAAAGCATAGAATATTTTCACAACTTCGTTCCATGTGGGGCCACAGCAGGCCGGCAGTCTGCATGTTGTAGAGCAACTTTCCAAGGACAGACAGCAGCCCCGCGCGGCCCACCGGCAACAGGCGGGATACGGAGAGATTGAGGGCGTTCACCAAAAAACCACGAACTGCGTGGTTGCCGAAAGAAGTATCCAGAAGGTCCTCCGCCGTCCACATGGCGGCGAAACGCAACAGCTCGAGCTTCAGTAGTTGATTAGGACATATGTTGTCGTAACACATCATAAACGCCACCCACTGTTTGAAAAATCGCGACAAGCCGCTGCCGAGCGGGAACATCCCCGGCCTCCACTGGTTGACGAACGACACTGCGGCAAAGGCGAGGCGCTCCCACTGCCCAACGACTCGCGCAGACTGTACATTAGATACTTGTATCACTAGCTCCAGGGTCCTCAGCCCAAGATGCGTCAACCTCTCCACCATCTTCACCTTATCTTTGGCATACACGTGGATGATGGCCCGGCGCACCACCCGCACCACCTCAAGCGCTTGGCACGCACACAGGTCTCTCTCCAGCAGCATATGCATGCCCTTGAGGAAGGTGTCGTCGAGGCACTCAACGACCTCGCGTGGGTTGTGCTCCATCCACAGCAGCATGTCGGAGTACACCCTGTCCACCCTGGCGTCACGCACTGGTACGTGGACGAAGTCTGTAAGGTCCTCCATGTCGTTCACTGCACCGGGACCCTTCGACGAGAAGGCTGCGGAGGAGAGACTGTGTCCTGTTTCATCTGGAACCGAGGGTGAAATGAGGTCACAACTGCCGGTTGTCTACGTATATAAACACTCCTGGCTGCGAGGTCAGGTCACCGCTGACTCGTTGCCAGCACCTCCGCCCCGCTCATGTCCTCCCCTCACTCCATCACTCCTCCATTGTTGCAATCACACACTGCACCGTCATTATCGCTGCATCCCGTCATGCCCAAGCTCAAATGGAATGCCTTACTGTAGTGCTATTTTATTGTTTGAGAGAGAGAGAGAGAGAGAGAGAGAGAGAGAGAGAGAGAGAGAGAGAGAGAGAGAGAGAGAGAGAGAGAGAGAGAGAGAGAGAGAGAGAGAGGAGAGAGAGGGGGGGAGGAGAGAGGAGAGGAGAAGAGAAGAGAAGAGAAGAGAAGAGAAGAGGAGAGGAGAGGAGAGGAGAGGAGACGGTTTATCGCCAGGGCCGCCATCAAGGAGGGCGCCATGTCATGTGAATGGGATCTTCCAAATAAAAAGGAATAAATGTGAAAACAATTAATAATATTAAATAAAAAAAAATATAAAATTTCTTGATTGAAGTAAATCGCCGCGACTCGCGTCGATGGCGTAGGTGGTGTGGGCGTAGGTTGTTCTTTTGTAGCGTCTATACTAGACCGACAGTCTGTAAGGAATGCCCGGAATCCCACCCACCCGCGAAACCGCCTCTTGCTCGGTGCCCGTGCGCAGGCGATGTGCAAGCGCGTGCTCCCCGCTGTTGCTACGGACTCGTAGTGGTACGTCCACAAACCCTTGGGCCGGCCTTGATTATCGCGAAGTCAGGTGAAATCACCTTCCATGGGGGAGGGATTGATCAAGAGGGAGAGGGCAGGGGCGCCGGGAGTCACAGACGGGTGCCAGACGCTCCCTTATATACGATGCTTTATTTCCCTGTCTTTTTTCTTATTTTCTCGATGCTCGGTAGACATGTAATAACATCTTTCCGTGTATTGAAGAGTGTGGTTAGATTTACAGAGAAGATTGTGGTGATGGTTTTACGCGCCATTATTAAACACACACACACACACACACACACAAGGAGCGATTACTGCCCCTCCTAGAGCAAGAGAGTGTGTATGTGTGTGTGTAGGGGGGATCACATCAATATCTATAGAGATCGGCTCAAAACGAGCTCCGAGGCCTTCTCCGGGAGGGTACTGATTGGCGGTCACGAGTCTAACACATGATCAGACCTTGGACGCTCCTTCCACACCCACACCCACACACACACACACATACACACACACACACACACACAAAAAAAAAAAAAAAAAGCAAACGAAGACTTAACATAAATACCGTGCGCGCTACATACACTGTTCTACAATGTAGCACATGATGACAGGGGATTCAATAACCATGAAATTGGAACTAATGACATTTTAAAGTGCAAACGAATAGATAAATAATGGAATATAACAGTGAGAGTGAGTGGGGAAAAATAACATCGACTCGTGCTGCCTGGCAGGTTAGATAGACGGTTGGCTTGCTGGGCAGCTGGCTTGTTGGTTGGTTGTGTGGCTGGGTGGCTGGCTGGCCCTGCTGCCGTTATTACATGCATACCTTCGCCTGATGAGTCTCCTCCCGCCGCCGTGCCGCCGACACACCGTACACACTTTGCAGGCTGCGGCTAATGGGAAGTAGTATACGTGCCCCGCTGATTTTAAAGACAGTGTGTAAATCCAGTATTTAGGGCGCGCGGACACACACACACACACACACACACACACACACACACACACACACACACACACACACACACGCACACACACACACACATACACACAATCATCTAAGAGTAATATGACCTCCATCGACAGTGTATCAACGAACATTTTCAGTAGTCTTTAATTAATACACTCTGATTTTTGCACCCCGAGGAATGACATCGAGGAAAGCAAACCCCATTCAATACAACTTTTTCTTCTTCTTTTGACCTGTAACGCTTTGTATCGCTTCTTAGGTCCTCCTCCTCTCGTTCCTCCCTTCTTCTTATTCACACACCTTCCTTTTCAGTGTTACGTAATTTTCTAACCTGAAATAGTCACTTATCTTCACTTATTCAGACATTTGTGCCCTTTTTTCCCAGCACTGCGCGAGGAACACTTTTGCCAACTCTACCATTCTTCTCTCTGTTGTTTTCCTATTTCCCGCCCCACTCTCAACGGCCAATGCGCACCGACGCCACGCGCGGCTCTAGCGTGTGCCCCCAACATTACATTTATTTACCTTTGACTGCAATACAATATGAAATAACAAATAATTTAGAGCATGGTGAAGGATGCGCTCAAACCCTGACAACCACAATGAACGCTACAAACTCTTACATGAAGTGCAGAAAAAAGGAAGCTCAGTAGTCTGTAAAAAAAAAAAGAAAAAAAAAATTTCCACATGAAAAACAAATTGTGTAACGTTCGCCACTTCCAGTAAACAGCAACGTTCATTTTCTTTGGGTTTTACAATAATTTCTTTATCTCATTTTCTATGTATCAATCTACTTGCATAAAGGGGACAAACACACAAATATCCTCGTTTTTTATTTTTTTTTATTCAATATAAATCACATATTTTTCCAATACATATTCTTACTCCCACGAGCTGAGGCGACCAGTACTGTAAGAATAAAAAGTTGGCGTTTGAAGAGTGTGTGTATGGGGAAGGACGAGCGGAAGGGGAAAGGGGAGGAAAGGAGGGAAAGCGGTCATAGCACGCATAACAAAAATGGGAGCATAAGGAAATCATTTGGAGGGAGAGAAAAAAAAAAGGGTGAAATTACTCAGGTCTGAAAAAGGGTATGAATATTTATTTCACCGTGGGAAGAAAACTGAACATTATCAAGGGAGAGATTCACGGGAGCTGCCTTGTACAGGTCTACCGGCCTCTTGTAGACTCCTACGTTCTTCTGTTCTGATGTTCTTGTACACACACACACACACGCATGCACTCAAGTGTGATATTTAACATCAGTGTGTTTTGATAGTAAGTACACCTATGAAAGTAAAAACTACTTTTATACTAATCTCAAATTTCATTATATGGAGAGAGAGAGAGAGAGAGAGAGAGAGAGAGAGAGAGAGAGAGAGAGAGAGAGAGAGAGAGAGAGAGAGAGAGAGAGAGAGAGAGAGAGAGAGAGAGAGAGAGAGAGAGCACACCCTGCCTGCTAGGAGTGGCCTCCCTCAAGGTGGTAAAGGGATTAAGACAAATACCACACCTCACTCATGGGGATTAGGATTATAATTATGACTCATTAACATACTCCAAAATTGAACTAATTATAGGGCACGTATGCGTGTGTGTGTGTGATTTTCCACATCAGTGTATCTTGATAATAAATTCACCGATGAAAACAAAATCTTGCTTTGTAACCCAATCAAACTTCAGTCATGTAGGGATGGGTGGAAAGAGAGAGAGAGAGAGAGAGAGAGAGAGAGAGAGAGAGAGAGAGAGAGAGAGAGAGAGAGAGAGAGAGAGAGAGAGAGAGAGAGGATCGGGGTGGCACACACCGCCCTATTGGAGTATGGGTGTGGGTGGGAATCTCTCTCTCTGTCGTTTTTTATGCCCTCTCTCTCCACACAATGAAATTTAAGATTAATATAAAAGTAGTTTTTACTCTCATAGGTGTACTTACTATCAGGACACCTCTCCTCCCGAAACTGATTCCTCTTTTTGGCCACTACTCTATTTAGGAGCAGTAAGTAGCGGGCTTTTTTTTCATATTGTTTTCTTTTTTTTTACGCCCTTGCACTGTCTCCCCTCCTGCCACACCGGGTTCCCCCACCCCCTCTCTCTCTCTCTCCACCAATCTGTACATGAATGAAATTTGATTGGATTATAAAACAAGATTGTTTTCATGGGTGAATTTACTATCAAGATAATAAATTTACCCACGTGATATATAGACTATAAGATTATGCATAATAAATGGCATAAACCAAAAATAATATTAATTTCCGATATTTCTAGTTGGGGGGGAGGTTTTTCAGTTGGGCAGAGTTTGTGGGGCGAATCTTTAATTGGGAACTCTGGGGGGCCGATTCTTAACACTGCTGTGTGATATTTTGGGAGCAACCATTCGTAACAGTTCTTCAAAATCAGTGGTAGACATTCTGAGAAAATTATTGAAACCTACTCCATCAACTCTCAGCTCCGCTAAAAGCAAGTCACTTTGTAAGGCTCCATTTTCTAGAAACGACCTCTCACACACACGTCTTCTTGTCTTTTTCTTGCTCTCCAGTGAGTGCAATAATAAGTAGAATACAGAGGCCACTGCAGCAACCTCCCCACCACTCAACATCCTGAGAACAGTACTGAGGTGTGGACAGGAAACATCATTTCCCGAGGGTATTCAAATATATCCAAGTTGTTTCCCGAACCACTTGGGAAACATCTGGGATGCACTGTTGTCATACAAAGATTCCTGGTGTGGACGGGCCTTTAAAGATAGAGTGTCCATCCGGGAGTGTTTCAGGTGCGCGGACACACACACACACACACATAAGAACATAGGGAAACTGCAAGAGGCCGGGTGGCCTACACAGGGCAGCTCCAGAATCCCCCTCTCTACTCACGATGGGTGTAGTAGGTGTAGTTTCAGGGATTACACACCGACTGCCCCCCCCCCCCTCCCCACCACCACTAACACAATCATCTGAGACCAATATTACCTCCATCGATATTAGCAATGAACATTTACAGTAATCTTAAATTAATACATGCTGATATCTGCTCGCCGAGGAATGACCGAGACAAGCAAGCAAACCCCCTGGATACAACGGTTTGGTATAAACTATTTCCCGCCCCGCCCTCAACGGCCAATTAATGCGTCGGAGTTTAGCACCGAGGCCACGCGCAGCTATAGCGTATGCCCCCAACTTTACCTTTGACAGCAGTATGAAATAACAACTAATTGAAGACGTGGTGAAGGTTGTGCTTAACTGAACCCTGAAAGCCACAATAAACGCTACAAACTCTTATAATTAGAGCAGAAAAAGGAAGCCCTTACACAACATAAAAATAAAGAAAAATAATGTATACCGTACCCCACATTCAGTAAACAGCAACGTCCATCTTCTTCGGGTTTTACAATAATTTCCTTACCTCGCTTTCCATATATCAATATACGTGCGTAAAGGAGACGCAAATACATTACTTTCGAATTTGAAAAACCTAATCCCTTTGAAAACTGTCATTTGGCTTCACTTTGGACGGCCGGCAGCTGCGACTGTTACCTACGCTTTTTCCTGCCCAATCGCTGCTACTGTGTGTGTGTGTGTGTGTGTGTGTGTGTGTGTGTGTGTGTGTGTGTGTGTGTGTGTGTGTGTGTGTGTGTGTGTGGTTGTGTGTAATAGTTAATAATAATAATAATAATAATAAAAAATGGGAAAATTTATTTGGTAAGCAGCCAGAGACTGAAAATTTAAATGTTAAACATAGATGCATTTGTGTACATAAAATACAAATATAAACTTAAATTGTATAAAAAATGATCATCTACTACAAACAAATATCTAATATGGGGCGCTTCCTGTACCTCTCCGTCCTTTCACATGTGTGTGTGTGTGTGGTGTGTGTGTGTGTGTGTGTGTGTGTGTGTGTGTGTGTGTGTAAAAAGTGGCAAAGGATAGGAGATCAAGTGTAGGAGATAAACGAGGAGGAAGAAAAAGAAAGGAGGCGAAAATAAAGATCGAAGTAAAGGAAAATAAATATAAAGAAAACAATAAAAATGAATGCGAAAAAAAATATAGGTGCGTAAAAAGTGGGAGATGTTGCGAGATTAAGTATAGGAGATAAACGAGGAGAAAAAAAAAGGAAAGGAGGTAAAAAAAAAGATCGAAGTTCAAGAAAGTAATAAGCGGAAGGTGGAAGGATGGAGAAGGGAGGGTGCGGGAAGGGAGGGCAGAGAAGGGAGGGTGCGGGAAGGGAGGGCAGAGAAGGGAGGGTGCGGGAAGGGAGGGCAGAGAAGGAGGGTGCGGGAAGGGAGAGCAGAGAAGGGAGGGTGCGGGAAGGAAGGGTAGAGAAGGAGGGGGGGCGGGAAGGAATGATTGAGAAGGAAGGGTGGAGAAGGGAAGGTGCGGGAAGGAAGGGTGGAGAAGGAAGCGTGGAGAAGTAAAGGGACGGGATGGGGAATGGAGAGTACGAGAAGGAAGGGAAGGGGAGTGGAGGGGATGGGAAGGGAGAGGGTGCTAGGGTGGGGAAGGAAGGGAAGGGCAGTGATGGGGTTGGGTAGAAGGGATGGGCAACGGAGAGCACGAGAAGGGAGGGAAGGGGAAGTGGAAGGGACGGGCAGGGTGGGAAGGAGAAGGAAAGGGAGGGATGCAAAAGGATATGGAGTGATATACTAAGACTTAAATTCTACAACGATATAATGAAGGAAAAATATTCTGGAAGGGGTTGAAAATAATGAACGACTTAAAAACGAAAACAAGGAAAAGTTGGTGATGTAATATTTTGTGTTACTGTTTCACGATGATGGTTATGTTGTTTGTGGCTTGTTGCTGGTGATCGTAAGGCAAAGGTTTTTTGTGGGCCGTTTGAAATTTAAAACCCGTGACAGCTAAATGAGAGGACACACACACACACACACACACACACACATTACCTGTTCAATTTCAATGCCAGGATTTATGTAATGTCACTTTTGACTGTTATCATCATCTAAACATTGTTGTTAGCATTATCATTACTGTAAGAAATTGTTAGTATTACTATTATGACATCGTATCACTAATATATTTGAATTATCTTTTTAGTCTTGTTTACTTTCTTGAACCTTATGGAATACAGCGTCACCATTTGTCTCAGTCTGTTGTCACCGTTACACTGATAGGATGAAAATCCGATATTTTTTTATAATTTATTAAACAATAAATAAATATCTTTGTGCAAAAAGTGGAAAAATAAGTTTGAATCCTTAACATAAACGATCCACGTCTTATATAGTATTTACAGTCGAACACAACACTCACAGTTTGTGGGTGCCGCAAAGGCTTCGGGGATGGGCCCTCTCCTTTTTCCAGTCGTATATCCGTCTGCCTAGGTCGTAGAGGGGCGAAAAGATGAAGTCCGGTGGAACGTGGCCTGTGTTGTGGTCCAGGTTGACCGCCAGCACGTAGCGCACCAACGTTGAGTAGTCTACCACTTTGCACGTGCCCACCGTCATCACCGGCGTCGTCATGATCCGCTTTGTCTTGACGTCTAGGAACTCCTTCGGTATATCCAACCACTGGTGTGTCTTCGGCATGAAGCGCGGCTGATACCCGTGTCGCACCATCCTCTTGGTGATGAAGGTAAGGTCGCGGTCATGATGGCAGCGCAGGATGTACAGCAACTGCTTGCCGGAGCTCATCTGGGCCCAGAGGTTGTGGAAGTAGTCGTCAGCTTCACGCAGCAGCCTCATGAAGTGGTCTTTGGTGTCTGGGGCGACGGGTATCAGCACGATGCTGCGGAGAGTTGTGATGACGGCGCCGGCCGCCAACTCGCACATCCCCGGCATCTCGTACAGTTGCTTGCAGGGCTGGTTCGCTGTCAGGAGACGCAGGATCTTCAAAATATCAGAGAACTCCTTGATGGTGTTGCGCGGCGACTTAACATTCTTACATCGCATCCGCCGCAGCCGCTCCGCCGCGCTGCCCATCAGCATTATCAGGTGGGCGAAGACCCGCTCGGAGTGCCCCAGCTGAAAGCATAGAATATTTTCACAACTTCGTTCCATGTGGGGCCACAGCAGGCCGGCAGTCTGCATGTTGTAGAGCAACTTTCCAAGGACAGACAGCAGCCCCGCGCGGCCCACCGGCAACAGGCGGGATACGGAGAGATTTAGGGCGTTCACCAAAAAACCATCAACCACGTCGTTGCCGAGGGAAGTATCCAGAAGGTCCTCCGCCGTCCACATGGCGGCGAAACGCAACAGCTCGAGCTTCAGTAGTTGATTAGGACATATGTTGTCGTAACACATCATAAACGCCACACACTGTTTGAAAAATCGCGACAAGCCGCGGCAGTGCGGGAACATCCCCGGCCTCCACTGGTTGACGAACGACACTGCGGCAAAGGCGAGGCGCTCCCACTGCCCAACGACTCGCTCAGACTGTACATGAGATACTTGTATCACCAGCTCCAGGGTCCTCAGCCCAAGATGCGTCAACCTCTCCACCATCTTCACCTTATCTTTGGCATACACGTGGATGATGGCCCGGCGCACCACCCGCACCACCTCAAGCGCTTGGCACGCACACAGGTCTCTCTCCAGCAGCATATGCATGCCCTTGAGGAAGGTGTCGTCGAGGCACTCAACGACCTCGCGTGGGTTGTGCTCCATCCACAGCAGCATGTCGGAGTACACCCTGTCCACCCTGGCGTCACGCACTGGTACGTGGACGAAGTCTGTAAGGTCCTCCATGTCGTTCACTGCACCGTGACCCTTCGACGAGAAGGCTGCGGAGGAGAGACTGTGTCCTGCTTCATCTGGAACCAAGGGTGAAATGAGGTCATGACTGCCGGGTGTCTACGTATATAAGCACTTTATTCCGGCGAGGTCAGGTCACCACAGGCTCATCCCCAGCACCTCCATCCCGCCCACGTCCTCCCATCCCCCCTCTCCCTTACTCCTCCATTGTTGCCATCACACACTGCACCCATCACTGCACCGTCATTATCGCCGCGTCACGTCGTGCCCGTGTTCAAATGGAATTCTTTACTGTAGCGGTATTTTATTGTTTGTATTGAGAGAAGAGAGAAGAGAGAAGAGAGAGAGAGAGAGAGAGAGAGAGAGAGAGAGAGAGAGAGAGAGAGAGAGAGAGAGAGAGAGAGAGAGAGAGAGAGGGGGGGGGGGATGCGGATCATAGTGAAGTCAGGTGAGAACACCTTTCTTGGAGAGAGATCGGCAGGGGGAGAGGGCAGGGGCGCCGGAACATAACAGACAGCAGCCAGGCGCTCTCTTAGTTACAATGCTATATTTTCCTTTTTTCTTCTATTTTCTCGATGATCGGTAGGCAACTCGTTACATCTTTCTGTGTATTAGAGAGTGTGGTTAGATTCACAGAGAAGATTGTGAAGTTTTTATGCTCCATAATTATATATATACACACACACACACACACACACACACACACACAAGGACCAATTACCGTCCCTCTTTGAGCAAGAGGGTGTGTATGTGTGGGGGGGAGGGGGGGGGTCACAGCAGTATCCGGAGATCGGTTCAAAACGAGCTCCAAAACCTCCATGAAGGTATTGACTGGCCCATCACGAGTCCAGCACATGATCAGACCTTGGACCCTCCTTCCACACACACACACAAAAGCAAACGAAGACTTAACATACATACCGTGAACGCTACATACACTGTTCTACACTGTAGCACACGATGACAGGGGATTCAATAACCATGAAATTGGAACTCATTACATTTTAAAATGCAAACGAATAGATAAATAATGGAGTATAACAGTGAAAGTGAGTGGGATAAGAGAACATCGACTCTTGCTGGTTGTGTGGCTGGCTGGCCCTGCTGCCGTTATTACATGCATACCTTCGCCTGATGAGTCTCCTCCCGCCGCCGCGCCCCCGACACACCGCACACACTTTGCAGGCTGCGGCTAATGGGAAGTAGTATACGTGCCCCGCTGATTTTAAAGACAGTGTGTCCATCCGGGAGTGTTTCAGGTGCGCACGCACACGCACACCGTCTGCCCCTACCCCCCTACACACACAAAATCTGCCAGGTTTGAGTTGGCGTTAGGTCGTTAATCCTCCCTTCACCTCGCCCTCTCCTTTCCTTCCTCGCCCACGCCCTCGCTGTTAGTACTACACCCCTCCCCTCCCCCACTGGGACTTGTGATTGTCTCTCCACACAGGGTCTACATCTGCTCCTTGCTTCACCCACTGCTTCTCCTTCCCACATACTCCTCGCAATACGACCTCCATCGACATAGTAACGAACATTTTCAGTAGTCTTTAATTAATACAAATTGATTTTTGCTCCCCGTGGAATGACATCGACGAAAACAAACAAGCAAATCTCATTCGATACAACGGTTTGGTATTTTCCTATTTCCCGCCCACTCTCGACGGCCTATGAATGCGTCGAACCTTAGCACCGAGGCCACGTGCCGATCTAGTGTGTGCCCACAATATTGCATTTATTTACCTTCGACTGCAATACAGTATGAAAGAGAAGTACTTTAAGGCGTGGTGATGGATGAGCTTAATTAAACTCTAACAGCCACAATAAACGCAACAAACTCTTACATGAGGTACAGAAAAAGGAAGCTCAGTAGTCAATAAGAAAAAAAAATCCGTTCCACAACACTTATATATACGCCACTTCCAGTTATCAGCAACGTTCATTTTATTTGGGGCTTACAATAATTTCTTTACCCCATTTTCTGTGTATCAATCTACTTGCATAGAGGAGACGGAGACAGAAATATCCAAGTTTATTTTTTACTAATATATAAATCACATACTTTTTTCAATACTGTAGAGAGGAATAGGGGGTTAGGAGGAGGAGGTGGAGGAGGAAGAGAACTATAAATGAGATCAGGGTTGTAGAGAGAAGGAGAAGAGAAGATTAGATAGTACAGATGTGTGTGTGTGTGTGTGTGTGTGTGTGTGTGTGTGTGTGTGTGTGTGTGTTAGGTGCTGGAGGGGTTAAGAGGGACAGTTTTCGTGGGTAGGGAGGAAAGAGAGCGGAGAGAATTTGCATGGGGAGGGAGGAAAGGAAAAGGGAAGAAAATCTGAGTGAGGAAGGAGGAAAAAAAAGGGAGATAGTTTCTGTGAAAAGGGATGATAAAAAGAGGAGAGCGCAACGAAATCATTTAAAAGGAGAGAAGAAAACACTGTGAAATTACTTAAGGCAGAAAAGGGTGTGGATATTTATTTCACCGTGAGAGGAAAACCGTACATTATTACATTTCAGAGGAAGAATTAGCTAGAAAGAAATTTTTTGATATTTATTTCACCGTGAGAGGAAAACGGAACATTATTAAGGGGAAGTTCATTTCAGAGGAGGAATTAACTAGTAAGAATTTTTTAAAAGGACGAGACGGTAAGGAAAGTAATGAGACGAAAGGGATGAAGGGGAGGTGATGCAGAGTGATGGATGATGAGGGGAAGGAAGAGTAGATTAGGAAGCAGAGAGGGAAAGAGAAAGAGAAACAGTTGAGCAAGAGGAGAAGGAAGAGGACTAAGTGAGATCAAGGTTGTAGAGAGAAGGAAAAGTGAAGATTAGATAGCATAAATGTGTGTGTGTGTGTGTGTGTGTGTGTGTGTGTGTGTGTTAGGTGCTGGAGCCCGTGGTCTGCGTGCCGGCGAAGGTGGTGCCCTCTCTGATCTCGTTGAACTTCTCCACGTACTGCTGCACCGTGTCCTGGGGGGTGTGGACATCGTGGAAGCGGTTCTGAGGGAGGGAGAGAAACGGTGGTGAGGGAGAGGCGCGGCCGATGGAGGGGAGGGAGGGACATAGGGGAGAAGAGGGTGGGGCGAAGGTGTTGGCGGGGAGGGAGGGAAACAAGCCTGGCGGTAGGACATACACACACACACACACACACACACACACACGTCTGTTTTCCATATAATGATACGGATGCTTGGCCTTGACCTACTGAGCCACCGATATGCTTGTTACTGGCCTGTGTGTGTGTGTGTGTGTGTGTGTGTGTGTGTGTGTGTGTTGCCCCCGCCCCTCAACACCACCGCCACATAAAAAGGAAGGACACCGCGGGAAAAAAGTAAATATTGACGCTTTCATCCCACGCTTTCATTACTTTCGAATTTGAAAAACCGAATCCCTTTGAAAACTGTTATTTGGCTTCATTTTGGACGGCCGGCAGCTGCGACTGTTACCTACGCTTTTTCCTGGCCAATCGCTGCTACTGTGTGTGTGTGTGTGCGCGCGCTTATCTATCTACATACATTTCTCTTCTGCCTATATTAATGATTCCAGTGTGTGTGTGTGTGTGTGTGTGTGTGTTATATTTATATCTATGTATCTACCAATTTATTTATACATTTCTCTTCCGCGTCAATGAATGGTTCCAGTGTCCATGAATGATGATTGTCAGTGTGTTCACGCGAAAGCAACTAACGCTGTGATGAAAATATCCAAATTTGCCGCGCCAGCGATTCACTTGTATTTTGGTCCATACATTGAATTTTGCCGAGATGGATACCACCGGCCGCCGCTCCCCTGTGCCGCCACAATAGCTACTGACCGACCCCCTTCTCCGGAGCCTCGCGCTAATGACTGTGATGCCTAATGAATTGACACACTGAATGTTGAACTGCATCAGAAAATTTACCGGGAATGGCTTGTTCGTATATATAATCAGCCCGCTCATCAGTCACTGTGTCTGTGGTGGCGACCCGTTGTATTCAGCCGTGTGTGTGTGTGTGTGTGTGTGTGTGTGTGTGTGTGTGCGCGCCCGCTCCTCCTATCGCGTATACGAATACAGACGTGAGCGTGACCTGAGTCTGGTTCGCGTCCCCACCATCCCCTCTGACCCCCCCCTCCCCAGGTCAATATATGTTAGTGAGCAGGTGAATGGAAACACCCGCCCCCCCTTCCCCCTTGTATTGCCCTGACCTGCTGTGTAAATGAACGAACCAGGGAGAGAGAGAGAGAGAGAGAGAGAGAGAGAGAGAGAGAGAGAGAGAGAGAGAGAGAGAGAGAGAGAGAGAGAGAGAGAGAGAGAGAGAGAGAGAGAGAGAGAGAGAGAGAGAGAGAGAGAGAGAGAGAGAGAGAGAGAGATTATCACTGGACACACACACACACACACACACACACACACACACACACACACCACGAAGCCCAACACTACAGTCATTTCCCTCTCGACCTCATCTCATCAACACAATTCCCGCAGAAAAAAAAAAGCTAAACTTCATCACAAAACAACGCAGCGCCTCTACACCCACCCACCCATACCCACACCCACACACCCACACACAACGGTGGAATTATGAAAGCAGAACAAGAGTAAAAAACAACAAAAAAAAGTAAAACTAATACGATATCGTACAGCTGAACGTGGTCTCACCTCCCCCTCCCTTCCCCTCCTCCTCTCCCTTCCTCCCCCAAACCTCTCTCATCCTGCTCCCCCACCCCCTCCTCCTCCTCCCTCCCTTCCCCCCTCCCCCCTAGAGCCACAAGCCAGCGGGTAACACGGGGAGCAGGAAGCCCTTCACACAGCTGCTCGAAATGATTGATTCAAACATGCATGAAAACCTTTCCCAACTCGGCACATTTTCAGCATCATTTTCTGAGCTAAATTGAAAGAGGGGGCGACGCGGAGTGGGTAGAGCAAGTTACGGAGGGAGGGGGAGGAGTGGAGGGGAGGGGGTGATGGATGAGCAGATGGGTGGGTGGGTTGGTTCACTGGTATTATATTGGGTGGTTAAATGCTTGTATATGAACTTGAGATTGGGGAATGGAGGTCAAACAGATTTAAAGTGATACACACTTAAAAGAAGCAAGATAAACATAAAGAATGGCAATGGAAGGAAGGAAGGAAGGGGAGCGTGAGGGAGACTTGCGGGAGAACAGGGGGAAAACGTACCAAATGGAAGGAGATGGAAGAGATAGGCAAAGGAGACTAGGGAAGGAAGGGAAAGGTGGACTAGGGGAAGGAAGGGAAAGGTGAAGAAGAGGAGGAACGAGAGAGAAAAAAAGGGAGGTTAAAAAGGGTGCGAATAGGGTATACATGAGGAAGAGGTCAAGAATGGCAGTGATGAGATAGGTAAGGAGGAGGAGGAGGAGTTGACACGCAGCGAACCTCGTGTTTCATGCACCCACGAGGTTACTTTTGCAGGGCTTCCGGACACTAATGCCACCTGTCCGCAATATTTACTGGGCTCTCCTCCTGTTGTTGTTGTTATTGTTGCTGTTGTTGTTTTAGGGGTTTGCTTTATCCCTTGTTTTTTTTTTCTTTCCTCTTCCTCCTCCTTCTCCTCTTCATCCTCTACTTATTCTTTTTGTTATTGTTCTTGTTTTTTTACTTTGTTCTTGTTCTAGCTCCTCTTCTTCTTACTTTTCTTCTGTATTGGGTATTTAACAGACTCTCTTCTTGTTCTTGTTTCTTCTTCTTCTTCTTCTTCTTCTTCTTCTTCTTCTTCTTCTTCTTCTGCTTCTTCTTCTTCGTCTGCATTGGATAGGTATACATTTGACAGACTCTCTCTCTCTCTTGATTCTTCTTCTTCGTTCCTCCTCTTTCTCCTCCTACACACTGTTCATTCTCGGCTTTCTCTTTTACTCCTTTCCGTTTTTCTCTTCGTCCCCTTCTTTTTCACTTTCTTGCTTCTTTCTCTTCTACATGATATTCCTTCTTCTCAATCTCTTCCTTTTCCCGATCCCAGCACTATATTTTCCTCCTCCTCCTCTCTTTTCTGTCTTCAAGTTTTGCAAGCTTCAGGATTTCCCTCACTTTTTAAAACCGTCTTCTTCCTCGTATACACATTCCTTCCCTACCTCCCCTTAGGCCTCTTTCGTCTCCCCTCCCACTTCCTCATTTACGAGTTTCTAATACTTATGTGCATCCTCCTCCTCCTCCTCCTCCTCGCAGCACTTGAGAGGATGCTTTGTCTTCCTGTAAGGTAAAAAAAAAGTGTGTGTGTGTGTGTGTGTGTGTGTGTGTGTGTGTGTGTGTGTGTGTGTGTGTGTGTGTGTGTGTGTGTGCGCACGTGGTCTGAGGCGAGGTTCATACACTCCTTGAATGGGCTAAATCCTTGGGGGTTAGTTTTGCTTAAGAATGGCGAAACTAATGGGTTTACACACAAACATACACACATGTACACTTAGTTACGTATACATGCATTCTCAAACACACACACACACACACACACCGTCACGTTTGCAATCAGTCAGTCCGTCAGTCACTCCCTCACTCATTATCTCGTATTAACCACGTCTCCCTCCTCTTCCTACTCCCTATTCTTATTTACATCATTCTTCCTCCTCTCCCTCGCATCGCTGTCGCTTAGTTCAATCATTCATCCTTCGCTCTCGCCTCCTCCCCTTCCTCTATCACCTATTTTTTTTCTCTTAACACCGCCAACAGCTCTCGATCAACAGCTTGGGAACACGACACCTGCTCATATTACTATTCATAATTATATACTGACATGAGATATCCAGTATATATTATGACGTTTGTAATTGTCTAATATTACCGAACTCGCGCTGCCCTCCCAACTCATAAACATTCAGAATTTCATAAACGTAAAATATTCCTAATAGTCACTGCAGGGCGTTTCTCATTTCGTTATATACTAAATCTATCCAATACATACCCAGCAAATAATGAGAACAAATATACGAACACCTTTAGTTTACTGAAATGGTGTAACAACATTTTCTTCCAAACCAATAAAGTGTTCCATCAATTCACACAAAAAAATGACTTAGCGAGAATGGTGATAAGAGAGAAAGGGGATAAGTGTTAATAAGTGCATAAAGAGTGGAGAGACAAAAACTGGACATAATAAAGGGAGCAGTAGTAGTAACAGTAGTAGAAGTAATAGTAGTAGAAGTAAGAGTAGGAGGAAAAGGAGGAGGAGGAGGAGGATAAGCATATGTGGAGGAAGAAGAAACAGAAGCACCAGTATTGCTTGAGGAAGGGAATCTGGCAACAAGAGGAGAGTATCGAGACACCTCTCCTCCCGAAATTGACCTCTCTTTTGGCTACTCTTCTAAACTCCTTTTTTATGAGGGCAATGATTAGCGGGCATTTTCCCATTTTTGTTATCTATTTTTTTCCTTTGAGCTGATTCCTTTACTATAAAAAAAGAGAAAAAAAATACATACACTGGACTAACAAAGAGAGTAGCAGTAGACGTAGAAATAGAAGCAATAGTAGGAGGAGGAGAAGGAAGATGAGGAGGAGAAATATTTGAGGAAGAAGTAGTAGCCGCACCAGTATTGTTTGAGAGAGGAAAGCTGGTTTACCCCAACAACACATGAAATACAGAAAACGTTGTGTGTGTGTAGCAAGGGCGAGGGAGGCAGAACGGACAAAACAGGGCCCGACGGCAGCAGCAGCTCATATAAGGGGAGGAAGGGCAGGCTGGGAAATGGATGAGAGGGAAGAAAAGCAGACGACGAGCAATAAGGGCAGGAGGGAAAGGAGAGAACCAGAGATTAAGAAAATATAATAGTGAGTACCGATATGCCTAGACGTGTACAAAGGTAGGTAGAGGAAAAGATAATAGGGGGTAAGGAAGGAAAACATAGGCTAATGCAATAAGGGAAGGAGGGCAAAAAGAGTGAGTACCGATATGCGTAGAAAAGGAAAATAGGGCGATGACAAGCTAATGGATAAGGGGACGTAAGAAAGGGTTGAGCGGGAGAATAGAGGCTCATGCAGCGGAGTAATGGAACGGAATTGAATTAGGTAGATTAAGAGGTTTTGTGAAGCGCTGCAACGGCCACAAAGAAATGCAATATCTTTAAAATGGATGAAGAATAGGTTTGGAGGGTCGGGAGAGGGTAGAGGGTGGGTAAGACTGCCTTGGAATGGATATGAGAGAGCGAGACAGACAGTGAGGGAGACAGAGGGCCATATTCTGAAACACTGGACACAGATTTCGTAGGAGTTTTGGGCATTTCTAGAGGTACTACTTTTATGACCCTGGTGGTGGTTTGTTCCTTCTTCTGTACCATGTAGGTGAAAAAACACTCATGAAACCCCGATTAATCTCCTTTCCGGCCTTTGCAAATAGTTGACAAGAGAGGTAGGAGGGGTAGGGTAGGCGATGGCTGAGTGGTTAGCGTGCTGGGCTCACATTCACCACGCCATGGACAACGTCGGTTCGAATCTCCACGCGACCACCTGGGATTTTTCAGTCACCGCCGAGTGGCCAAAGACTACCCACCTGCTGTCCAGAAGACCACCTATCAACCCGGACTCTAGAAGAAACCGTCCAATGAATCAAGAATGAGTTCCCGGGGGCAGCATGAGCCAAGCATAACTAGCGCCACTATAAAAATTGTCTGCGCCATGACGGGATGGGGCCGACCATCTGGCCCCTGAAGAAAGCCTACCGGATGTAAAAAAAAAAAAAAAAAATAAAATAAAATAAAAAAAAAAAAAAGTTTGAGATTAGCGAACAGAGAGAGAGAGAGAGAGAGAGAGAGAGAGAGAGAGAGAGAGAGAGAGAGAGAGAGAGAGAGAGAGAGAGAGAGACGGGGGAGTGGCAGGTTCAAGATTGGATAAAACTTCTGTCGATAGGTATTCTTGTCAAACGAGAAACACAAAACTTTGAGAACTATGACGAACTGACGAGAGAGAGAGAGAGAGAGAGAGAGAGAGAGAGAGAGAGAGAGAGAGAGAGACGGGGGAGTGGCAGTTTCAAGATTGGATAAAACTTTTGTCGATAGGTATTCTTGTCAAACGTGAAACACAAAACTTCGAGAAATATGATGAACTGACGAGAGAGAGAGAGAGAGAGAGAGAGAGAGAGAGAGAGAGAGAGAGAGAGAGAGAGAGAGAGAGAGAGAGAGAGAGAGAGAGAGAGAGAGAGAGAGAGAGAGAGAGAGCACACATATTTGACAAGGCTTTCGTTGGAGTCTTGGGCATTGCCAGAGGTAGTTTTATGACCCTTCTTCTGTACCATGACCCTTAAAACACTCATTATAACCAGACTGATCTCCTTTTCCGCCTTCAGAAATAGTTGATGTGAGGGGTGAAAGCGTCTGATAATACCGACCATATGCACAGACAGACAGACAGACTACCTCACTTCTCTCACCTGGAGGTAGGGGGGCGGGGTCGGCTTCACACAGGAGCCCATAAAACTCTGCATGAACTCCCGCATTAGTGACCAGCAGAGGGCGGGCGTTTGGCAGGGCAAATATTCCACCTGCGAGAGAAACAAGTGTTACCAGAAAAAAGTGTAACCTGAAAAAAGTGTTACCAGAAAAAGTGTTACCAGAAAAAAAACGTATTGCCAGAAAAAAAGTGTTACCAGAAAAAGTGTTACCAGAAAAGTGTTGCCAGAAAAAGGTTTACCAGAAAAAGTGTTACCAGAAAAGTGTTGCCAGAAAAAAGTATTATCAGAAAAAGTGTTACCAGAAATGTGTTGCCAGAAAAAGTGTTACCAGAAATGTGTTGCCAGAAAAAGTATTATCAGAAAAAGTGTTACCAGAAAAAAACGAATTGCCGGAAAGTGTTACCAGAAAAAAATATTACCATAAAAAAGTGTTACCAGAAAAAGTGTTACCAGAAACAGTATTACCCGAAAAAGTGTTACCCGAAAAAGTATTACCCGAAAAAAAAAGTGAAATGGAGGTACATACACATACGTAACTTATTTTTTTATTGTTACTTTGTATTAGTCACTTGTGGTTCTTTTTTGTCTTGTTATTGGGCTTGCTGTTATTTGTTGCAGTTGTTGTTGTTGTTTAGATAAGTGATTGTTGCCATGTTTCGATAAACTGGATATTTTAAAAATACAAAATAAAAGTTAAAATGAAACCAAGACAAACACACACACACACACACACACACACAAACACACGCACACTATCACCCCTCTCCCTATCGTTCCCTCCCCAATCAAACCTACCCCTACACACACATATATCTCCCACCTATCCACTCCCTCCACCCTTCCAACACACCTCCTCCCCTCTCCCCTCCTCCTACACCCTCCACTAGAATAGCCACTCCCCACAAACCCTCCCCCCTTCCCCCTTCCCCTCACCTCCACTAAGATGGCCTTGTAGTGGCCGCTCATCGTCACCGTCCCGATCTTGACCACGAAGTCGCCGATCTCATACTTGGCACCCTTGGACTCGATCTTGAGGTTCTTCTTCGACTGGTACATGAAGTCGAGGCGCGGCAGGAGGAGGTCGAAGAGGTAGTCGGCCGAGAGGGTCACCTGCAGGAGGGAGAGATGTTAGAAGATGATTACTCGAGGAAGGGAATAAGGTGAAAGCTGTTATATGGAGTAGGGAGATGAATAGTTACCTGGAGGAAGAGAAAAAGGTGAAAATGGTTACTTGAATGAGAAGGTGAAGGTAGAAGAGTAAGGTCATCTGCAGGGGGAAGAGAGGTGTTAGAGGATGTAATTACCGGAAAGAAAACAAAAAAAAAGTGAAAATGGTTAGCTCAGTTTAGGTAAAGGACGGGAGATGAAGGGAGAGGAGGTATAGTATAATAGAGTAGAGTAGGGTTACCTGGAGGAGGAACAGAGTAAGGTACTGATGATTACACAAGGAAGTGAGGTGAGGAGCAGGATTACCAGGATGAGGAAGGAAAAGAGTGGAGAGTTTTCTGATGGAGGGAAGGTGAAGGTAGAAGAGAAGGGCTATTTGGAGGAGGAAAGAAGAGGAGCGGAGAGGTGAGAAATTGATGCCGTGAAGAAGTGAGTAGGAAGGAAACTTGAAAAAAGGAGGAGGAAAGAGGCGACACACAAAAAAAGAAATAATGCGAGAAATAAACCTGATGGGGGAAGGTAAAGGAAGAGGAAGAAGCAAAAGGAAAGGTGAGGTGAAGGAGAGGTGAGAAAGAAGGTAACTTGAAGGAGGAGGAGGAAAGAGGCGACACACAAAAAAAGAAATAATGCGAGAAATAAACCTGATGGGTGAAGGTACAGGTAGAGGACAGCTCATTTGAGGAAGAACCAAGAAAAAGGAGAGATAGATGTGAAAAGAGTTACCTATCGAAGAAAGAAGGAAAGAGGAGGAGGAAAGAGAAAAGAAAGAATACGAATAAAATAAAACCGTGAGAGCATGATTAGCTGAAGAAGGAAAGGAGGACAGCTCAGAGGAATGGTAATTGCGAAAAAGGAGAGATAGATGTGAAAAGAGTTACCTATCGAAGAAAAAGGAAAGAGGTGACGCAAAGAGAAAAGAAAGAATACGAAAAACAAAAGAACGTGAGAGCATGATTATTTGAAGAAGGAAAGGAGGACAGCTCAGAGGAATGGTAATTGCGAAAAAGGAGAGATAGATGTGAAACGAGTTACCTATCGAATAAAAAGAAGAGAGGTGACACAAGAAAAAGGAAAGAATGCGAGAAAAAGAACGTGAGAACATGGTCTGAAGAAGGGAAGGAGGACGAGTTAAGAGGAAGGTTAATTGGGAAAAATGAGAGATGGATGTGAAAGGAGTTACCGATCGAAAGAGGAAAACAAAAAAACAACAACAAAAAAAACAAGAGGGAAACCTGGAGAAGGGAGAAGAAGAGTTACGATAATCATTACCTGGAGGAGGAGAAAGTAAAAGTAAGTGAATAGTTAGTTACCTGCAGCCAGAAGGAAGAGGTGAGATGAAGGTCGACTGGAAACGAAAAAAAAAAAAAAAAAAAAAAAAATCAGAGGGGGGAATTTTTTTTTTAAAGGATAAGAAGAGCAACACGTGGATGACCTAATGCGGTAGAGAGGAGGAGGAGGAGGAGGAGGAGGAAAGGTAGGAAGATAGTTACCAGGAGAAGCATAAAGTTAAGAGATAGCGTACCTGAGGGAAGAGGGGGGGGGGCAAAAAAAAAAAAGAAGACGCGTGTGCAGGGAGGAAGGAAGGAAGGAAGGAAAGTATAGCATAAGGAGGGAGGGAAAGAAGGAGAGGAAGGGAAAATTACCTGGGAGGAGTTAATGAGGGAGAGGCAAGACTGAGAGGAACAGAGGGAGAAGGGAGATTACCTGAGAGGGAGGGAAATAAGGCCTAATAGAATTGCCGGATGGAGGAGCAATAAAGGTTAAGTGGAGGGAAAGCTAAATTGGACCAGGAGGCGAAGGAGGAAGAAAAATGGAAGGAAAAAGGGTTGAGAGAGAGAGAGAGAGAGAGAGAGAGAGAGAGAGAGAGAGAGAGAGAGAGAGAGAGAGAGAGAGAGAGAGAGAGAGAGAGAGAGAGAGAGAGAGAGAGAGAAATGAGCCAGAGACGAATTGCAGGGAAAGAGGAGAAAGGAAAGGAGAATAATGATGAGATGGAGGAGGCAAGGAAAAAGCAAGGAGGAGGAGGAGTTGGAGCAGGAGGAGGAGCAGGAGGAGGAGGAGGAGGAGGAGGAGTCACCACACTTCGCTAGTCACCCAATTTCACGGTCACGGTGGCTTTCAATTTTCAAGACTCTTTCAAAAATTCTTCCTCGACCCAGACAATAAAACCGTAGAAAGCGGCCTCGTGGTGCCCATCGCGGAGGAGGAGGAGGAGGAGGAGGAGGAGGAGGAGGAGGAGGAAGAGGAGGAGGAGGAGGAGGGGAGGAAGAGGTAGTGGTGTTGAAAGTGTGGCTTGCTGTGCTACAAGGCTTATAAAACACACACACACACACACACACACACACACACACACACACACACACATCACGCACACAGTTTCATTTGTCTTTTCCTCCTCCTCCTCCAACTTCGTTCTCCTCCTCTTATTTCTTATCCTACTTTTTTTTTTACCTATTCCTCTTATTCTTCTTCCTTTTTTATTTTGTTCTTATTTCTTTTAATCCTTTACTATTTTTCTTTTTTTTCTTTTCTCCTACTCCTCTTTCTCCTTCAACATCTCATCTTCCTCATCTTTCTAGTTTCTCCTTTCTTTTACACTTCCTCTTACTATGTTTTCTTCTAAGTTATCTTACTCTTATATCCTCACTACTTTTTTATATTTTTTACTCCTCTTCTTATTGTATTTACTTTTTACTTCTCTTACTCGTTTTCTTTTTCATTTTTCTTCTTTTTTCCTTCTCCTCTTCCAATCTCTTCTCACTCCCAGCCCCCCTCCTCCTCCTTCTTCAATCTCTTCTCTCTCCCAGCCCTTTTCCTTCTCCTACTATGTTTTCCTTCTTTCTCTTACTCCTCCTCCTCCTACCATATTCTATTCCTATTTCTCCTACTCCTCTTTCTGATTATTATTCTTATTTCTCTTTCTACTCCTTTTTATCTATCTAGTTTTCTTCTTTCCCATTCCTCCTCCTTCTCCTTCCCATCATCGTCCTCCTCCTCCTCCTTCCCATCATCGTCTTCCTCCTCCTCCTCCTCCTTCCCATCATCGTCCTCCTCCTCCTCCTCCTCCTCCTCCTCCTCCTTCCCATCATCGTCCTCCTCCTCCTCCTTCCCATCATCGTCCTCCTCCTCCTCATAATCACCATCACCTGCTTGGTCCCCGTGTCCAGGATGGCGTAGGTGGTGGTGGGCGTCTCGCTGTTGTGGACGATGTTGAGCTTCCGAACGTTGGTGCCTGCGGGGAGAGAAAGAAAACGGGATGAAGGTGGTGGTGGTGATGGTGGATGCTGCGCGGTCTGTCTGTCTCTCTCGTATTATCAAACGTTTGTGGCTCATGTTACGAACGTTTTTCAAGGCCAGAGAGGAGCTATGTCGGGTTGTCATGCATGTTTTTCCCGTTCACAGCGCGGAAGCCTTGCAAAACTACCGCCAGTCTCAGGAAACAAGCAACCCATGGAAACCCCGACATCTTCCCTGCGAGAGCCCTTTTAAAATGGGACTATATCTCTCTCTCTCCATATCATTAAAAAGGAACTAATTATAAGAGAGAGAGAGAGAGAGAGAGAGAGAGAGAGAGAGAGAGAGAGAGAGAGAGAGAGAGAGAGAGAGAGAGAGAGAGAGAGAGAGAGAGAGAGAGAGAGAGAGAGAGAGAGAGAGAGAGAGAGAGAGAGAGAGAGAGAGAGAGAGAGAGAGAGAGAGAGAGAGAGAGAGAGAGAGAGAGAGAGAGAGAGAGAGGGGAAATTGTCTTCCGAGGGGAGCCCACTGTTATAACGAGGTGATCATTTGTGGCCAGAATATGGTTGATAAGGAGAGCTGAGAGAGGAAGAGGGAAGCAAGAAGGGAGGAGGAGAAGGAAAGAAGAGAGCAGGGGAGGAGGAGAAGGAAAGAAGAGGGTATACTTGGATGAAAGAAAAGAAGGGAAGGGAAAAAAAGAATAGAGAAATGGGAGGAAAGAGGAAAAGGAAAACGATAGTGCTTTTAGACTGAGAGGAAAGGAAGAAGAAAGGAAAAAAAAAGGAACTGATGAATGAGAGGGAGGAAAGGAAAGGAATAAATGTGATAGTTGACACTGATGAAGGAAAGGAAGAAGGGAAGAAAAAAAAGAAATTACACAAAGTCGAAACAAGAAAGATAAACAAATGACTAACGTTCTTAACTTGGATGAAGGAAAATAAAGAAGGGGAAAGGAGAACAAAGATGGGAGGAAAGAGGAAAAGGAAAACGATAGTACCCATGGAAAGAGGAAAGGAAGAAGGAAGGAAGGAAGGAAGGAAAGGAAAGAAAGAAAGGAAGGAGAGGAAAGGAAAGAAAGGAAGGAAAGGAAAGAAAGGAAGGAGAGGAAAGAAAGGAAGGAGAGGAAAGGAAAGAAAGGAAGGAAAGGAAAGAAGGGAAGGAAAGAAAATAAAGGAAGGAAAGAAAAAAAAGGAACAAAAAGGAAACAATTAAGAAAAAAAAGGTTGTCAGTTTGAAGCCCTGTCTTTAATATTTCTGGGCGAAAATCAATACTTCCTTACAGCACTAGAAGGCGACACAAACAAACAAAAGACACCATTATCATACTCCTCTCGTAATATGGCAAGTTGTCGAAAAAGAAACACCGAATTTATGAAGGAGTCTCGATTTAGGCATCTTAAAAAAAAAGTATCTGTTCCCGCCCGGAGTTTTCACTGGAGTCCATCATCGGGAGTGAGAAGAGCAATCGATGTAAATTCAAGAGTGACTGAGGAATCACGGAGAGTGGAAGAACCCAATTTCCTGAGGCCCGAGTGGCGGTGTTGTGTGCGGGGCGATCCTACCGTTGGCGCTGTAATCACTACCGGCGTTGTTACCGAAGATGGTTTTACGAGTTAGTTCATTAGGCGATTCTTGCGAGCCCTACTTATCAAGGTGTGAATGAGTGAGTTAGAGCAAGCACGTTACCGATAGCCTTGTAATCACTATATACCGACCCTGATACCGACGTTGTTACCGAAAATGATGTTACGAGTTAGTTCATTAGTCAATTCTTGGGAGCCCTATTTATCAAGGTGTGAATGAGTGAGTGAGTAGGAGCAAGTACGTTACCGATAGCATTGTAATCACTATATGCCGATGTTGTTACCGAAAATGATGTTACGAGTTAGTTCATTAGGCAATTCTTGGGAGCCCTGTTTAGCAAGTTGTGAGTGATGGTATAGTAAGAGCTATATAGTTACGTTACCATTAGTCTACTATTATAATTACTACCAATTTTAATACACATAATTTTATTAATTCATTAGGCGATTATTGAGAGCTTTATTTAGCAAGGTGTGGGTGATGGTGTTGTAAGAGCTACGCTATGACTTATCTAATCTTTTTAAATATATGTATCTAATCTTTTTAAATATATGTATCGTATTGGTACCCGCAACATGACTGCCAAACGTATTCCATTCATCCACCACTCTGTTAGTAAACCAATTTTTAGGATGGATAAATTCAGATTCATCAAAGAAATGATTTACCAACAGAGTGGTGGATGAGTGGAACAACCTTGGCAGTCATGTTGTGAGTGCCAATACCACAAGTACACAAAAAAAGCTTCGATAAATGCTTGGATAGTGAAGTTAGATGGAATTAGGTTCACAGGAGCTACTTTGCATTTGTGTTATAATATTTAAGCCTACTGTTACATATACTCGCTGTCACGTTATTTCCAAAGACCATGATTTACGAGTTCATTAATAGGCGATTCTTTTTAACACTACTGACGACTAGCATTATTATTATGAACATTACTATTATTACTATTACCGTCATCGCTAATATTACCGTCTCCCGCCCCTCGACTCTGCCCTCTGGCGGCCGCGATCTGCACCAACACGGGGCGGCGCGGCGATACTTTTGTCCTGCGTCAATAAACTCGCCTCCTTATCTTTTAATGGTCTGATTCCCACTTCGAGAGAGAGAGAGAGAGAGAGAGAGAGAGAGAGAGAGAGAGAGAGAGAGAGAGGAAGGGGGGGGGGGGGGGGAAAAAAGAACAAATGAACTTGGCGAAGGGACTGGTGGTGTTCGTGGTTGCGGTGGTGGTGGTTGTGGTGGTGGTGGTTGTGGTGGTGGTGGTTGTGGTGGTGGTGGTGGAGAGTTAAGCTTCTGACGGGAACCAAGGCAACGAAGGGAAAGAGAGGAGGAGGAGGAGGAGGAGGAGGAGGAGACAAAAAGGAAAGACAAAGACGATGCTGAAGTGGCAAAAAAGAAAAAGAAAAGAAAAAAGAAACAACACAAATACAAAGACGAGAACGAGTACGAGGATGGAAAGAATCAAATCGGAAGGCGAAGAAGAAGAAGAGGAGGAAGCGAAGGAGGAGGAGGAGGAGGAGTAGACGGAAACAAGAGGATGCTGAAGGGAGACATCTTAAATCCCTTCCCCATAAAGAGTAGTGACAGGGCAGCGGCACGTGGAGGGAGGAGGAGGAGGAGGAGGAGGAGGAAGGGAGAGGAAGATAGGAAGGAAAGTAGAAAGCGATAGAGGGAGATAGGAACAAGATGAGGGAAGGAAGCTGCGACAGTTGGCATGGGGCGAGGCTGTGGTTTTTAGGCTGTGGTGTCTGTGGGAGTGTTTGTGGATGCTGCGTAATACATACACACGAAAATATTAAGTAAAGTACGATTTTAAATAAAGGGAAAGGACGGAAAGGGAAGGGAAGGGAAGGGAAGGGAATTGAAGGAACGGAAAGAAAAGGAAAGCAGAGGGAAGGGAAGGGAAGGGAAGGAAAGGGAAGGGAAAGGAAGGGAAGGAACGGAAAGAAAAGGAAAGCAGAGGGAAGAGAAGGGAAGGGAAGGGAAGGGAAAGAAAAGGAGGGAAGGAATGGAAAGGAACGGAAAGAAAAGGAAAGCAGAGGGAAGGGAAGGGAAGGGAAGGAAAGGAAAGGAACGGAAAGAAAAGGAAAGCAGAGGGAAGGGAAGGGAAGGAAAGGAAGGGAAAGGAACGGAACGAAAACGAAAGCAGAGGGAAGGGAAGGGAAGGAAAAGAAGGGAAAGGAACGGAACGAAAAGGAAAGCAGAGGGAAGGGAAGGGAAGGAAAAGAAGGGAAAGGAACGGAACGAAAACAAAAGCAGAGGGAAGGGAAGGGAAGGAAAAGAAAGGAAGGGAAATAAAAGGGAAGGCATGGGAAGGGAAGACAGGAAAGGAAAGGAAAAGAAAGGTAAAGAAAGGGAAGAGAAGAGAAGTGTGGGATCATTGTAAGTGGACATATTACTGTGTGGAATAAGTGACTGAAGTGTGAACGCATGTAAGTGGATAGATATGTGTGTGTGTGTGTGTGTGTGTGTGTGTGTGTGTGTGTGTGTGTGTGTGTGTGTGTGTGTGTGTGTGTGTGTGTGTGTGTATAAGTGGCTGAGGTGCAGAAGAAGGTTTAGAATATGTGGATGAAGTGTAGGAACATTATAAGTGGATAGATTTGAGTGTGGAGTAAGTGGATAAGAAGCATAAGGGGGAAGATTTGCAGGCTAGTAAGAGTGATGACGGGGAGTGATGGAAGGATGAAGGCTGGATGTGAAAATGGATGTATGTAAGAGAGAGTTGGAGGAAAAGGAAGATGAGGCTGAAGTGCAGAAAGAGAAAGATGTCCAGGTTTCTTATAAGCAAGGGTGTGGAGTTGAAGTCGGAATCGGAGTTGGAGTCGGAGTCGAAGTCGGAGTCGGAGTCGGAGTCGCAACCTTAAAATTTCTTGAAGTCTGAGTCGATTTTTTTTTATATCCGACTCCACACCCCTGCTTATAAGAGTGACAGGGGGAGGGAAGAGGGAGGATAGAGCCTGTCAGCGTGAAGGGCATTTGTGTAAGAGGAATCAAGAGGGAGAAAAGAGGGGAAGAAGGGGAGATGATAGGAGACATTATGTGGCTGTGATGAGGATGTAAAAGTGAGAGATAAGGACGATAGGGATGCTGCAGGTGATGATGATGATGATGATGATGATAGTTAAGGATAGCAGATTCGAGGGATGGATAAGAGGTTGATAAAGTGTCAGTAAGTTAATAATGTAATGAAGCAATACAGGAAGGAAAGGGGTGGATGAGAGGGAACTGATACGGGGTGAAGGAATAGGGAAAGGGGTGAAGAAAGGCTGCAGAGGGAGGGGTGAGAGGATGGGAATGAGAAGGAATGGTAGAATAAAACAGTGAAGGGGCTAGGAAAAGAAGGGTGAGAAAGGAAAAAAAAAGGGGTGAATAGGGGAGCTGAAAGTTGAGAAAGAAATTAGGAAGGGTAGTAAAGGGTGAAGGAAGAGGGAGATGAGATACGGGGAAGTGAGGGAAGACTGAAAGGATGAGAGAAAAATGAGGAAGGAGCTGAAGTAGTGATGAAAGAATGGGAAGAGAAGGAGAATCTCAGAAAGAATGAAGGGATGGTAGGAGAAGGAGGGGCTGAGGAAAGAGTGAAGGGAGAAGGGAGGGGGAGGGGAGAGGGAGAGCTGATGAAGGGGAGAAGGGGTAGCAAGCCAGGTCATCGGTATTCATAGGGTCAAGTGTTGCCTTCGGGAGAGGGGAAAGAGAAGGAAGAAGAGGAGGAGGAGGAAGGGAGGAAGAGGCCTTTAGGGAGGAGAGGAAGGGAGGACGTGGTGGTGATGGTGGTTGTATTGATGGTGATGGTGGTAGTGGTGGTACTGGTGATGGTGGTGGTGGTGGTACTGGTGGTGGTGGTGGTGGTAGTGGTAATACTGGTGGTGGTGGTGGTAGTGGTGGTACTGGTGTGGGTGGTGCTGGTGGTGGTGGTGGTAATACTGGTGGTGGTGGTGGTGGTGGTACTGGTGGTGATGGTGGTGATGGTGATAGTGGTGGTGGTGGTGGTGGTGGTACTGGTGAGGGTGGTGGTGGTGGTGGTGGTGGTGGTTGTGGTGGTAATACTGGTGGTGGTGGTGGTACTGGTGGTGATGGTGATAGTGGTGGTGGTGGTGGTTGTGGTGGTAATACTGGTGGTGGTGGTGGTACTGGTGGTGATGGTGGTGATGGTGGTGATGGTGGTGATGGTGATGGTGATAGTGGTGGTGGTGGTTGGATGCTACTCTACAATCTATTGATTCCGGCAAGACCTGCAGTGACCCCACACACGCCTCTACCTCCCCTCCTCCTCCTCCTCTTCTCCTGCCCTCTCCCTACCTCCTCTTTTTCCCTCCATCCTTCTCTCCTTCCTTCTTCCTCCTCTCCTTCTCTCCATACATCTCCTCTTTTTCCCTCCATTCTTCCTTCCTTCTTTCTTTGATTCTTCCTCCTTACTCTATCCTTCCTAATTCCCTCCTATCTCCTACTTTCTTCCCTTCCCTCCACTCCATCCCCCACTTCATTCCTTCCTTCCTTTCCTTATTTCTTCCACCTCCTCTTCATCTATTTTCTTTCCCAATCTCCTCTCTCTCCCTTTGCATCATACATCAATCCTTTCCTCTTCTCTTTTTCTCTCATATTATCTCCCTTCTTTTCTCTCCCTACCTCCTCTGTCCACCTTCCTTCCATATCTCTCTCTCTCTCTCTCTCTCTCTCTCTCTCTCTCTCTCTCTCTCTCCTACTTCCTCCCTTTTATTCCCTTTTTTCTTTACCTTATCTTTCTTCCTCTCCTTCTGCAGTGGTCACTTTTTTCACTTTCCCTCCCTCTCCCTCTTTCTCGTTTTCCCCTCCCTACTTTCATCTTAATCTCTCCTACCATCTCCCCTTCTTCCACTCTTCCCCTCTTTCCCTTATCATCTCCCCTTATGCTCTCTCTCTCTCTCTAAGTACGATTTTCTCCTCTCCTCTTAAAAAATCTTCCTCTTCTCTCTTCCCCTCACCCTCTCTCCTCTCACTCTTTTTTTTTTATCTCTTCTCTCTCTCTCTCTCTCCCCTCGTGACCTTCCCCCCAACACTTACGCAAGCCTCCCTCTATCTTCTCCCTCCAATCTTCCCTCCCTTCCCAGCACCTCCCTTACCCTTTGCCCAAATCATAACTTTTACCCATAACTTCCCTTCCCTTTGTCTCTCCCTCACCCCCCCTAATCCATCCTCCTCTTTCCCCCTTTCTTCCTTTTATCTCCCTCTCTCTCACCTCTCCATCATTTCTTTTCACCCTCCCTCCTCCTCCTCCTCCTCTTCTTTCCTTTCTCTCTACCTGACATAACATATATCTCCCTTTTCTCTTTCTCCCTCCTTCTCTCTCCCTCCTCCCTCATCATCATTCTTAGTACCTCGTTTCCTCTCTCCCCCTCTTCCCATTTCCCTCTTCTTGCCAGCCTCCTTATAATGGGTTATGTTTCCTTCTTTCTCCCCTCCCCTCCCCTCATCTCCCCTCCCCCACCTATTCCCTTCCCTTGATCTCCCCTCCTTCATTGTTTATCCTCCCCACCACCTCCTGACCGTTGCAATATTTTTCTCCCCTCCTCCACTCCACTCCCCCCTTTCCTTTTTTTCCCTTCCTTTTACTCCACTTTAATTCCTCTCTCTCTCTCTCTCTCTCTCTCTCTCTCTCTCTCTCTCATGCCCTCCAGCCGGCCTAAATCGAAGAAAGAATAGGTAATCATGCGCGCACGCACACACACACACACACACACACACACACACACACACACACACACACACACACACACACACCTGCAATCTAGGCTCAAGGTAAAGACAGGTAAAGCCGTGGAAATTCTTGAACTCTATTCCAAGCGAGGTGCAGAGAAGGCGAAGAAAGTAGGAGGGGAGAGGAGGGAAGAGAAGGAGGGAGAGAGAGGGGGAAAGGGAGACCGTGAACCTTGCGAACCTTTGAGGAGGAAGAGGGGTCGAGAGAGAGAGAGAGAGAGAGAGAGAGAGAGAGAGAGAGAGAGAGAGAGAGAGAGAGAGAGAGAGAGAGAGAGAGAGAAGAGTTGGAAAGGGACAGTACAAGCAAGCAGTGTAGTGTCAACCAAAACATTATCTCTCTCTCTCTCTCTCTCTCTCTCTCTCTCTCTCTCTCAGGCGGGTCACTGGGTAGGTCGCAGGAATATAGTGTCGTAATAACCCCCAACAACCAGCTGCGACCCTATCACTCACGCACCCCCCCCCTCTCTCTCTCTCTCCCTCGGCCGAGCACGTGATGCATTACGGATGAGTGAGTACAGTGCGCGTCAAAAATATCGGTGCGGCAGTAATTGCTAATTAAACACGGACAAAGACTGGGCGGACAGGCTCGGCGCGGCTGTGTGCTGATGTGCCTCTTTCCTGTCGCCCCGCACCTGTGTCGGTCGGACAGAGAGACGCCGGCGAAGGAACAGGTCGCAGGCATGCATGAAGAGCCGTGAATGAGGCGTGGGGATGGCCAGCACGCCGAGGCAGCCCGCGGCCCCTGCCTCCCCTGCCGGCCTCCTTTCGTCTCACCCTCACCCTGGATTTCGCGAGGATCTCCACACGTTTGATCCAGCGAGGGCGAACCACTGAGCCCCGCCAACACTGTGAAGGGACGAGGCCCGGCGAGGTGTATTTACTATCTCTCGAGGCTGTCAGAAGGGATGTTCAACACTCACCATCCTGTCCCAAGGCTGCGATAACAGTTTTCCATTTTTTTGACCACTGAGTCTTCCAGACGCCGCCGTGCTGATAGCTGTAGCACTGAACTACACGTGCCGGATCACCGTCACCCTCGCTGTCCGCGTATGGAGGTGCTTTGGCTGCGAGTCAGGCGCGACAAGTTTGACAGTGGCGGGACGCCGGAACTTGGCGGCAAGGCTGGCACTACGATATACGGTACGGAATACGGTACGGTACGGTTGAAATTTTTATAAAGTACGGTACGGAATTACGGTACGATATTTTTCCTAATGTACGGTACGGTGTGATATAGGTACGGAAAATGTAGCAAAATTACGATCCGTACCGTACCACAGGCTTAAAACAAGTGATCATCCTAAGAAATGTTTTTCTTGACAATTAGCGTCTGGTAAGTTATACTTAGGAGGCCTGATACATGTATAGTCACTTTGTAAATGCGCCTTTTCAAATTCATTGCCGTACCTTAATTATTTTTTCACAAATATTTTTTTGTATATATTTTCCTGATGGTACGATAATGGTACGGAATTACGGAACGGTATTTTTACCGTACTGTACGGTACGGAAAAATAGCTGGGGGCACGGTACGAAATTACGGTACGGTATTTTTTTCAAGTACGGAGTACGATTAAAAATTCCGTACCATACCGTACTGCCAGCCTTGCTTGGGGGTGATGATACGCCGCCAGACTCCAGTGTGGTCGCTGGGCGGACCTGCGTTTTTTTTTAAAGTTATGTGACGCTGAAGACGCGGCGTGTATGGATGACCCCTTCACGTGTCAGCGGCAGCGGAGCCTCGGCCACGCGCCAGGCACCGCGGCCCGACACACGATCTCTGAATATACTGACGGTGACAAAGTGTCGATGTAGAAGATAAGTTATTGGCACTGCTGATCTGAGGTACGACTCCACCAAGCACTCAAGTTTGGGCAAGTACAAAATAAAAGAGAAAGAAAGATAGGTAACAAGAAATCTATAAATAGAACAACGTTTTTTATGAATTACACGAGTTGCTCTTTGTGTACGGCGCAGCCGCTCCGCCAACCCTGCCGCCCAGAGCTACCTGGTGGTATCGAGCCCCACAAAACTTTCCTGTCAAGTCCCAGTATTGCCCCGGTGCAGGCTGGCGGGCGTGCTGCAGCCCCAAACCTCGTTCCGCAGCGCCTCCTGCAACCCTGCCTGCAACCAGCCCCCCTCACCCACGGCTGACTAGTAGTGCGGGGACTAAAACGCCGACCATTATATATATAATATATAATATATATAATATATATATATATATATATATATATATATATATATATATATATATATATATATATATATAGATATATATATATATATATATATATATATATATATATATATATATATATATATATATATATATATATATATATATATATATATATATATATATATATATATATATATATATATATATATATATATATATATATATATATATATATATATATATATAGGTAGAGAGAGATACACACACACACAATAAAGGCAGTGTTGCAGGGGCGGCGGGAGGCCCCGTGGCACGGCGGCAATTTGGGTCCAATAACCTGCCATCCGCCGCGCATTAGCCCTGATAACGGCACGGGACGGGATATTACTTTTCTAACCAATCATCGTTCAAGGAGTCGTCCTCAGGCCCGCGTGAAGGGGCACAGCCAATATTTTGGTCCCGTCAGCGGCGGGCTGGTGCTGGAGGCGGCGGTGCTGGGCCTGGCTGCCGGGCCGCGGCACGGCACCAACACTCGCAGCGTCAGGTCGGCTTAAACCTGCCTGGCCGCGGCCCCCCGGCCTTCCACAGTAGCTCATCCGTCGTGATACGGAGACAATCAATAAGCCCCGCTGGCCACCCCGGGGCACTGCCGGGACCGGGGCGGGGCTGCCGGGGCCGGGGCCATTTTAAAGCATGGCACAGCTAGGACCCGTGCCGGGTTCACGCCCTTAATTGCTTCCAACATCACCACCACCACCACCACCACAGGCCACTACATTCCAGCCGCTGCCATCACGGCCCCTACACTCCCCTGTCCCCCTGCCTTCCCAGCTCCCCGTGATGAGGATTACGACACCCTCCGCCTCACCCATGAGTTTTGTACTGGTGTTAAATACAACCTGCTTTTATTTGCACACACACACACACACACACACACACACACACACACACACACACACACACGAGGTTATATTTGTAGAATGATCTCACTACATAATATGTACATTATCAGCTCTCGAGCTACCTATTCTTAAATAAACCGTATATTATTATTATTATTATTGTTACGTATTATTATTATTATTATTATTATTATTATTATTATTACACACACACACACACACACACACACACACACACACACACACACACACACACAAAACCCCACACCCACCCATCACCCCCACGCACCTGTCTGGGCCACGGTGTAGCAGGTGTCACAGTCGACGGTGAACATCCCGCACTGGATGGCATCCAAGTGCATGATTCGCTTGTGCAGCTTCTCCGTCTCCATGCAGCCCGAGCGGGAGGAGTCCGGGAAGATCTGTAGACTGGGAGAGGCGAGAAGACGGGGAGGTCAGCGGGAGGGTAAAAAATGGTTTGTTGTGAGTAAAGGAAGCTGAGGAAGACGGGAAGGGAAGGAGAGAAAGAGAGGGGGTAAAAAATGATTTGGTACCTGAGAAAGAGGAATCTAGGAAACGGGGAGAAGGGAAGGGGAGGAAGAGAGGGGGTAAAAAACGGTTCGGTATGGGATAAAAGTAGTTAGGAAAGACGGGGAGAGGTTAGGGGAGGATAAGATAATGCTTTGGTATGACGTAAACGAAACTAGGGAGGACGGGAAGGGAAGGAGAGAGCAGGAGAGTGAAGAAAAAAGCTTGTATGGGATAAAAGAAGTTAGGAAAGACGTGGAGAGGTCAGCGGGAGGTTAGAATAATGGTCTGGTATAAGTAAAGGAAAATAGTAAAGACGGGAAGGGAAGAAGAGGGAAAAGGGGTCAAAAAGAGGCTTGTACGGATGAAAGAAGTTAGGAAGGACGAGGAGAGGTCAGCGTGAGGGAAAAAAAAAAAAGTTTGCTGTGGGGTTCAAGCAGCGAGTATAGTTGAAATGGGAAGGGGAGAGTAAGGGGATAGATAAAACAAAAAGTCTTGGTACGGGTCAGTGGAAGTTAGAAAAGACGGAAAGAGGTCAGAGGGTAAAGAAATGGTTCGGTGATGGGGTACTTATATGCAAACGATTTATACCCATCACCAGCATGTGTTAGAGGTCATCATGGATTTTTTTTCTAGTAGATTTTGGGCGAGGTATCATCAGAAATCAGTTTTGTCGCGTTTCATTTTTTTTTTTTCATTTACTGTGTGTGTGTGTGTGTGTGTGTGTGTGTGTGTGTGTGTGTGTTTGCTGGTCAGGATTGCAGACGTAAAGTGATGAAAATTGCCTCTTTATAGAAACTCACACCTATCATTAGCATACTACTCACCATCACCATCACCATCACCACCGCCATCACCATCATCTGCTTCGTGGTGATGGTGATGATTAAGCAAAAACGCATCCCACGCCTCCTCCTCCTCCTCCTCCTTCTCCCACTTCTACATTAATTAAGGTGACCGATTTGTCGTTGTCTTATCAAGTGGTTTTGAACACGAGTCGAAATTATAATGTCTGTTCCGCAAATGCAAAAGAAATAGAACTACGAAGACAACTTATTGGTGAGGTTTGGTTTGAGCCTATTTTAGAATATATGAAAAGTGATCGATTTATAGTTGTCTTATGTAGTAGTTTTGGTACGCTAGGGATGAACCGCAAGGGAAAAGGACAGTGCATACCTCAGTGGCCAATGCGACGGAAATGAACACCGAGGCCACGCGCAGCTATAGCGTATGCTCCCAACCTTACTTACTTGACTAGGCTATAACAATCCCCCGTGGCAAGTCATTAATTGTGACTGGCGATATCGTTTTGGTGCTGGATTTCGCGGGTCCTCTCCTCCCCGCCGTTCGGCCACACAGTCCCAACACCCATCTGTGACATATGAGAGGAAGAGATAGGTGTTGGGACTGTGTGGCAGAGCGAAGGGAAGGAAAGGACCCGGGAGAGCAAACGCCCAAACGGTCTCGTCACTCCAGTTTCACTATAGGACATTAGGATTAGCCGGACGCACAACCACATACCCCACTAAGGTCCATCACTTCGGGGCTTACACACCCACATTTGATAAGGCTTTCGTAGAGGATATGTTAGTATTTCCATGGGTAGTGTTATGAGCCTAGTGATAGTTTGGCAAGACTGCTGCACCATCAACGTGAAAAACACTCATGAGAACCCGACTAATCTCCTTCGTGGCCTTTGAAAATACTTGTTGTAGGAGCTGAAGGCGGAGAAAAAGGGAAGGTGACGTGAAGAAGGAGTGGTTTGGAGTAGGAAGAAAAGATAGACGAGAGAAAGGGAGGACGGAAAAGAAGATGAAGGGACGGATTGTTTAGGGGAGGAAAGGTCAAGGAGAACGGAAGGCAGAGAGGGCCGTATTATTAAACATTGCTCAAGCACACATTTGACAAGGTTTTCGTAGGAGCTATGGGCGTTTCCAGTGGTAGCTTTATGACCCTTCTTCTGTATCATGAACCTAAAAAAGACACCGTACCTCCTCTCTGGCATTGAAAAACGTTCGCAACAAGAGCCACAAACGTTAGATAATCCGAGTCAGAGTCCTAAGAATTGCCATGGCCCGCGCACCCTTACACCCCCCTTGCACCCCTTACGACGACAAGGCACAATAGTTTGAACTCCAATGCCCGTGAAAATCAGCTGCTTGAACAATAATGCTTTTCCCGAACGTTAACTCTTAGCTACGGCCCAGTGGTTGCTTAGGGCATATAGTGTTATCGTTGCTAGGGGGTGAGAGTAAGAGTCCTCTAGCGACGGTCGAGTGAACTGATGTGGAATATAAGGTTTTTTTTGTTTGTTTGTTTGTTTGTGTGAGAGAAAAAAAAGTAGCAATGGAATAAAGGGAAATTATAATTATACTACCTGTGTTTTAAGTTTTAAGAGAGAGAGAGAGAGAGAGAGAGAGAGAGAGAGAGAGAGAGAGAGAGAGAGAGAGAGAGAGAGAGAGAGAGAGAGAGAGAGAGAGAGAGAGAGAGAGAGAGAGAGAGAGAGAGAGAGAGAGAGAGAGAGGAAGAAAAAACAATAATACCAGCCTCCTATCTTATTCTGTTTACTCAGGAGGATCGTGGACTAGAAAAAAAAAAGTAGGAAAAAGTGGAAGGGCCTGAGGGAGGGAGGGATGGAAAAAGGAAGGAGGGAGTGAGGGAGAGAGGGAGGGAAGAAGGGAGGGAGAGAGGGAGAAAAATAAGGAAAGATAAAAGGAAATTACCGAAGCTTGTTGTGTTTAAGGGGGAGGAGCAAAAAAAAAGAGGGAGAGGTGGAGGGATGGAGGGAAAGAGGGGAGGAAAAATGGCTGCCCAAGAGGTGTGTTCCCCTATTTGTTGAGAACACAAGGAGGGAGGCTGAAGGCGGATAAGGGGGGGGGAGAGAGAGAGAGAGAGAGAGAGAGAGAGAGAGAGAGAGAGAGAGAGAGAGAGAGAGAGAGAGAGAGAGAGAGAGAGAGAGAGAGAGAGAGAGAGAGAGAGAGAGAGAGACAAAAAAACAGGGGAAGATGATCACTAACTTACCTTTATCTTTCCCTCTGTTTACCAGGAGGAAGGGAGGGAGGAGGAGGAGGAGGAGGAGGAGGAGGAGGAGGAGGATGGAGAGAAGGCAGACGTGAAGGAGGAATGGTTTGTAGGAAGAGAAAGCAGACAGGAGAAAGGGAGGAAGATAAAGATGAAAATAAAAGAAAGGGATAATGAGAGAAAGGAAAAGGAAGAGTAAGAGGGAGGGGACGGAAGGCAGATGTAAAGGAAGGAATAGTTTGGAGGAAGAAGAGGAGATAGACAAGAGAGAGGGAAGAAAGATGGAAATAAAGGAAAGGGATAAAGAGGGAAGGGAGAATGAAGGGTGAGAGAGAGGAGAGAGAAGGTAGACGCGAAGGAAGGAAGGAAGGAAGGTGAGGAGGATGGAACAAGGCAGTGGAAAGGGAGGAAGGATGAGAGGAAGATAAAGAAAAGGAAGGAATAAGGAGGAGCGGGATGGGGAGAGGGAGGGAAGAAGGCAGACTTGAGGAATAATAATAATAATAATAATAATAATAATAATAATAATAATAATAATAATAATAATAATAATAATAATAATAATAATAATAAAAGGTGGTGAAAACGAAGAGGTGCAACTTTTCATCGATGCGACCCGAACTTAGTGGAAGAAAGTACTTAACAAAAACCTACAACAGCGTACCGAATAACAAATAAAATAATAAATAAGCAAAAACACAAAGATCTCTATTAATATTCACGGCCTCATTCCAGCACAATCCTGAACTCCAGACATACGTGACGTGAATCGACCAACCAAACCAGTTCACGTTAGCTTTCATAAACACCTGATCTAAAAGAAATGGGAAGTATTGTGTTTGTGGCATTCCTTTATTAACGATGGTGGGAGAGAAACGTAGTAGAGGTCCTGTACAACGAAGTGAATCAATAATATCTTAGAACTGAAAACCGAGGTGAAAAGTATAGCAAAAAGAATAGTGAAAGTGGAATAGAAGTAGAGTAAGATGAATAGTAGAGTAACAGTAGAGTAAAAAATATAGTAAAAATAATAATGAAAGTAGAATAAAAGTAGAGTAAAAAGTATACCAAAAAAGAAGTGAAAATAGTGTAAAGTAGAGTAAAAAGAATAGCAAAAGTACAGTAAAAGTAGAATAAAAAGTAGAGTATAAAAAGAGTAATGAAAGTAAATAGTATAGCAAAAATAAGTGAAAATAGTGTAAAAGTTGAATAAAAAAATAGCAAAAGTAGAGTAACAGTAGAATAAAAAGTAGAGTATAAAAAGAATAATGAAAGTAGGGTAAAAGTAGAATAAAAAGTAGAGTAAAAATAATAGCAAAAGTAGAGTAAAAGTAGAATCAAAAGTAGAGTAAAAAGAATAGTAAAAGTAGAGTAAAAGTAGAATCAAAAGTAGAGTAAAAAAAATAGCAAAAGTAGAGTAAAAATAGAATCAAAAGTAGAGTAAAAAGAATAGTAAAAGTAGAGTTAAAGTAGAATCAAAAGTAGAGTAAAAAAAATAGTAAAGGTAGAGTAAAAAGAATAGCAAAAGTAGAGGAAAAAGAATAGTAAAAGTAGAGTAAAAAGTACAGTAAAAAGTATATAAAAGTACAGTAAAATATCGTAAAATTATAGTGAAAAGTAAAGTATTCGTATCATTACTTTAACGAGACAGGCAGTATATAGTAGAAGAGAAACGTGAATGCTCTTTATGACTAACCAAATCAATAATACCCAACCACTGGAAAGCATAAAACATATTCCGCTAAATAACAAACGAATTAAATTATAGGAAGAAGAGAGAGAGAATGTTGCGTTGTATTTGTATATGATATAGAAGGATCAGGGAGGGAACGTAAGATATATAGGAAGAAGGGCTTTTTTTTATACAGCAGAGGAGTTAGTTCAAGGGCATAAAAAAATGAAACAAGTGTGAAAAAAAGACCTCTACTCACTGCTCCTTAAAAGAGTTAGAGGAGTGGCCGAAAGATAGGTCAATTTCGGGAGGAGAGGTGTCCTGATACCTGATATGTGTCCTGATACTAAGGGCCGTATTTTAAGACACCATCGCTTCTCACATCAACTATTTCTAAAGATCAAAGAGGGGATGAATCTGGTTTTCATGAGTGTTTTTTAAGGTTCATGGCACAGAAGAAGGGTCAAACTACCACCAGGGTCATAAAACTACCCCTGGAAAGGCCTACAGCTCCTACGAAAGCCATGTCAAATATGTGAACTTGGGCGACGAAATGTTTTAAAATACGACCCTAAGTGTTGTATTCTTAAACATTTCGGCGCCTAAGCACACACATTTAACAAGGCTTTCGTAGGAGTTGTGGGCATTTCCAGGGGTATTTTTTATGACCCTGGTGATAGTTTCCTCATTCTTCTGTACCATGAACCTTAAAGAATACTCATTAGAACCGATTATTCTCATTTTCGGCCTTTGAAAGTAGTTTATGTGAAAGGCGGAAGCGTCTGAGAATATCAACCTGTGCCAAATAATAAAGTCTAGGGTTGAAACTCATAAGGAACAAGTGACTACGATTGTTATTCTCGCTTCCGCTCATATCAACAAAATCCAAAGGCCAGACAGGAGATTAATCGGGTCCTCATGAGTGTTTTCCCCCGTCATGTCATAGAAGAAGAGTCAAACTACTACCAGGGTCATAAAACTACTCATGGAAATGCCCCAAACCCCTACGAAATCATTAAATATGTGTCCTTGGGAAGTGAAATGTTTAAGAATACGACCCTCGCATAGCTAACAAATATAACACGAAACAAAGCACAGAACACCAAGGAACTAACTCCTCTCTCCCGCTCCTCCTTCTTCTTACACTCCCTTCAGCACACAGTCTCATACACGCGCACACACACACAAGCTCCTCCCTTATTTTAGGTCATATCTCCCTTATTTGACCTTGAACCCAGTGACCTATGACCTCTAAGGGTACAGGAAGCCTTGCCCTTCAATCCTATGGGGACGCCAAAGGGCATAAAGGGCGATAAACGGGTGAAAAGTGGAAAAATATGAGTCCAGTGGTATAGGTGAAGGATGACACGAGTTAGGGCGCTGGGTGTGTGAACTTAGTCTCCCCTGCACCGTGAAGAAAAGGGAAAAACAATAAAAGTCCAAGAAAACGCGTTAGTGAAATGGGTGACCGAGAGAGACCGCGAGATAGCGACTAGAGAGAATGGAGACTGTTGGAGGGGTGACACACACACACACACACACACACACACACACACACACACACACACAGTAAAAGTCTAAGAAAACGCGTTAGTGAAATGGGTGACCGAGAAAGATATATATCCATTTTTAAGGTAACAATTGAGACAGATAACCTAAATTTTCTACCTGTGATTTTATTCTCTTTTAATTTCTTGTCAATAAAACTGACCTGAATCTTATCACCTTTCTTCTTATTAATACTTTCCATTTAGCTTTCTTCTTGATCTTATTTTCTCATGTTTCTTTTTTTTTTACAGAAGAATGTTTTTTTGGAGTACTGGAGGGATGAGATGACACACACACACACACACACACACACCTCAGAAAATTTATATAGATAGGCCTACTTAATTTATAAAGGACAATATATCACCCACAAATGGCCTATCATCTACCTCTACATCTACTTCACTTCCTCTTCATTAATATAACAGCAAATGGGTAAAATATTAATAAGCTCCCCTCGGCTCTATTCCCCTTATTTCTATCTAACTCTGTCTTCAGTGTGTGTCGGGGTTGGTTGAAAATTTTGTAAGTTATGGTATTAGAACTCTTTCGACTCTGGCTGTAGCATCGTGTTTAGTGATGATAATAATAATAAGAAATACAAGAAAAACAAGAACAAGAATTTAGACAAGAAGAAAAGAAGATTATAAAGAGGAAGAAGAAACCAGAGCAAAAAAGAATAAGAATAATAAGAAAAGAAGAAGTATAGGAAGAAGAACAAGAATTAGAACAAGCATGAGAACAAGAATTAGAAGAAGAAGAAAAGAAGTTATGAAGAGGAAGAAGAAACAAGAACAAAAAGAATAAAAAAAAAGAAAAGAAGTATAGGAAGAAGGAAAAAAAGAATTAGAACAAGAAGAAAAGATTATGAAGAGGAAGAAGAAACAAGAACAAAAAGAATAAAAAAAAAAGAAGTATAGGAAGAAGGAAAAAAATAATTAGAAGTAGAAAAAAAGAAGAACATGAAGAAGAAGAAGAAACAAGAACAAAAAGAAGAATAAGAATAAGAAGAAAAGAAGAAGAGGAAAAGAGGAAAAGGAGGAAAGAAAAAAAAATAAAGAAAAAGAAGAAAGATTGTTAGTGAAAATTTTGCGTCTTTCTACATGTAACTGACTTTTCTACTCTAATGATAATACAGAACCCCAATTATTATCATTATTATTTTTTACAGCAAAGGAGACAGTTCAAGGGCGTAAAAAAAATATTAAAGAAAACACCCCGCTACTTACTGCGCCTGAATAGAGCACAGAGGAGTAGACAAAAAGAGAGAAACAACAACAACAGCAACAACAACTAACGAGCAACCTTAACCCTGTCTTTCTCTTCTAGCGAGTCCAATTAATGAGATGAGGGAGGTACTTCTCTATTTTTTTCACCCCTTTACGAGAGAGAGAGAGAGGGGCTGAAACGAGCGAAATATTCATATGTGCTTCACGTTATACTCCTTTTCTCCCCTTTCTCCCCTCTCTCTCACATACCATTCTCCTCTCCCCTTCCCTACACACACACACACACACACACACACACACACACACACACACTGCTGCTATATATTACCACACTACCTTCCCCCTTCCTCCTCCTCCTCCCGTTCTGTTCATGAGTGCTCTCTTTAAACTTATATTTCCTCTTTTTTTTGAGGGGAAGAATTTTTAAGTGGCGATTATTCAGTATAATTAGTATCCCAATGGATGGTGATGAGGAGGAGGAGGGAGGAGGAAGTGGAGGAGAAGAAGGAAGAGGAGGAGGAGGAGGAGGAGGAGGAGGAGGAGGAGGAGGGAATAACTGTAAGAAACCAGGATGACCACCAAATTGTATAAGAAAAAATGGTTGGATCTCTCTCTCTCTCTCTCTCTCTCTCTCTCTCTCTCTCTCTCTCTCTCTCTCTCTCTCACACACACACACACACACACACACACGCTTTATTTATGTTCACAGTTCCTTAGAGTTTCGTTGATAACTGGCGCCATCGACTTGGGCGGAATTTACGATTGAAATAAAACGATAATGTATGAATAATTAAGGCCAAGGTCAGGAGAGAGAGAGAGAGAGAGAGAGAGAGAGAGAGAGAGAGAGAGAGAGAGAGAGAGAGAGAGAGAGAGAGAGAGAGAGAGAGAGAGAGAGAGAGAGAGAGAGAGAGAGAAAGGGTAATGTTGATATGGAGAAGAAAATCCCTGCACTGCGGCCAAAGGAGGAAGAGAAGGAGGAAGAGGAGGAGGAGGAGCTGAGGAGGAGGAGGAAGGAGTTAGAAAAAAAGTAAGACATAAAAAATAAGTAAGCCGCGGACCCACGCAGCAATAAGAGAATAACTGCAACTATTACATTTTCTTTAACCCAGAATAATCATAATGTCCCTGAATTTCACTAAGAGCAATAATTAGCATGATGAAAGTGGAGGCAAAATATATTATACCAAGCAAAAGAAGTATATTTACAGAACTATGCTGAAAATAAACACCAATATAATATCACCATCATTATTAAAACGAGATGATAATATTAATAACTAGTTGCTGAAATATTTCCTGTTAATAGATTCACTAGAAAAAACGTATTCCAGTGAAGAGAGAGAGAGAGAGAGAGAGAGAGAGAGAGAGAGAGAGAGAGAGAGAGAGAGAGAGAGAGAGAGAGAGAGAGAGAGAGAGAGAGAGAGAGAGAGAGGCAGCACCAGACAGGCCCACGCTCCTCCTAATTAATTATATAATCCACTTAATCGACTAGGCAATAAAACTATTACAACTCCGGGGAATGGGATTAACCACTTATGTGTTAAGGATGATATGCCAACAGCGGCCCTTCCTTCCTTCCTTCCTTCCCTCCTTTTCCTATATACCACTTTCCTTCCCTCCCTCCCTCCAATAGTCTCCCATCCCTCCCTCCAATAGTCTTCCTTCCTTCCCTCCAATAGTCTTCCTTCCCTCCCTCCAATAGTCTCCCTTCCCTCCCTCCAATAGTCTTCCTTCCCTCCCTCTACTAGTCTCCCTTCCCTCCCTCCAATAGTCTTCCTTCCTTCCCTCCAACAGTCTTCTTTCCCTCCCCCCATTAGTCTTCCTTCCCTCCCTCCAATAGTCTTCCTTCCCTCCCTCCAATATTCTTCCTTCCCTCCCTCCAATAGTCTTCCCTCCCTCCAATAGTCTTCTTTCCCTCCCTCCAATAGTCTCCCTTCCCTCCCTCCAATAGTCTCCCTTCCCTCCCTCCAATAGTCTCCCTTCCCTCCCTCCAATAGTCTTCTTTTCCTTCCCTCCTATAGTTTTTCTTCCTTCCCTCTTATGCAAAATCTTCCTTTCCTGCTCCCTCCAATAAAGTCTACGTATTCTGTCTGCCCTTCTTCAGTAATAGCTAGTTTGATGCCCTTATTATCCTCCTTATAAAATGTGTGGAGTGTTGTTTAATATTCCTCTTCCTCATATAATTTACTTTACCCTCCGTTTCCTCTTTACTTTAATAATAGCTCCAACAATAACAACAACAACTCTAAAAACAAATATTTCAAAAGGTGAGTAAGGAGATTGATTTGGGCCTCATGAGTCTTATAGCACATTCATGGTACTACATACAGAGGTCTTATCAAACCATCACTAGGCTCATATAAACTACCCTTGTAACTACCCAAAACCTCTATGAAAGCCTTATCATATGTGGGAGTGTAAGCCCTGTAATGTTAGAATATAGGCCCTGGTTTAGTCTGCTTGTATCTGCTTTTAAGTATAGTAAGTAGTTTTCCTTCACCAGGCTCACAAAACTACCCTTGAAAGTACCCACAACCTCTATGAAAGCCTTATCAAATGTGAGATTGTGGGAGTGTAAGCCTGAAATGTTAGAATACTGGCCCTGGTTTAGTTTTGCTTTTATGTATGGTGAGTAGTTTTCCTTCACCAGGCTCATATAACTACCCTTGAAAGTACCCACAACCCCTATGCAGGCCTTATCATACGTGGGAGTATAAGCACGGAAATGTTAGAATATGGGCCCTGGTTTTTCGTTTAGTTTAACAGACAAATTTTACATGTACTCATAAGCCATACTATAAGCCTGCCTGCATGTCTCTTTTCTTATGGTATCCCTCTAAACCAGTGCTATTTGAAGCCTCATATACGTATATCTACATGACCCACTTGCAAACGTATAAATAGTATCAAGAACTGTATACCTCATGACATCTTGGGTATTCAATTATCTATGTTTGAAGTGATAAGTAAATCCGGTGTGATACTGACGGGCGACTTGTATTTGAGGATCACCTACACACACACACACACACACACACACACACACATACACGGAACACACACACACACACACACACACCCTGATGCACCTTCTCATGCACCTCATTGCACCTCATCTCCCTTTCTAATAACTTCAAGCCCCTCTCCTCTAGCACACATTGAAGGAAATACTGCAGGGTACATGAACAGAGAAGAATAGAGAAAGAGAAGGGGAACCGGAGGGAGGGAAGAGGGGAAGAATGCAATATAGTAGAGGTAGAATTACACTGAACGGAAGGGAAAAAGAGAGAGGGTGAGAGGGGAGATGAATCAGGATGCACGGGAAGGGATGGAAAAGAAAGGGGACTGGGAGCAATGCCCGTCAAAATTTCTGGTTCATTTTTTTATATGCAGGAGGGAGATGGTGTGTGCGTGCTGTGCTTGTGTTGTGTTGTGGTATGGTGTGCTTGTGTTGTGTTGTGGTATGGTGTGCTTGTGTTGTGTTGTGGTATGGTGTGCTTGTGTTGTGCTGTGTTGTGTTGTGTGTGTATTTACCTAGATGTAGTTTTACAGGGCCTGGGCTTACGCTCGTGTGGTCCCGTCTCCACATCTGTATCTGTCCAGTTTTTCCTTAAAGTTGAGCACACTCTTCGTCGATACTACATCCTTACTTAGTCTGTTCCAAACCACTATATTTCTTTGCGGGAAGCTATATTTCTTTGTCTCTCAAGCATCTTCCTTTTCTCAATTTTTTTTTTTTTTTCGTGTGTGTCTGTGTGTATTGGCAGGTATAATGAACATGCATGAAGGTATGAAGAACATGCATGAAACAGTCATCAAAGAGGTGTATAAGGCATCCCATGACATCAACATGGGTTAGGGGAAAGAGACCCTCATGAATTTGTGAAATCCACAAATAAAAAATTTCACCCCCTCCTTTGCAAATCAGCCATGTGGCTCTATAAAATTAGATGGATATTATTCAAGGAAATAACAAATTAAAGTATAGGCTTATGCTGTTTCTTATGGTTTCAGTATTCTGTTAATCAATCTGGGTTTTCTTGTTTCTCTTTTATACGCACATTCCTGTACAACACCCCCCCACCCCACTTCTCCCAAGTTAAAGTTTACGAAGGATCTGTCCTAACAAGCTGTGGTTCCTTCCATGCTCAGGCCAAAAGGTACTTCCATTGACAAGGAGCAGTTACTCCCCCTCGATAAAGAGGAACGGAGGTGTGGTGTGTAAGGTGCCATAATCAGGAAAACAAACTTCAAAGCTCTCTCCGGGAGGGTACTGGCTGGTGATAAAGAGTCCAGCATGTGATCAGGTCGTGGTGAACTAAATGCGTACACACACACACACACACACACACCAGTTAGTGGCCAGGTGGGTAATGCACTCAAACTCCACCCAGCAGGCTGTGAGGTTCACACTTTGCTTGGGACAAAATGTTTTATGCTGACAGAAGCAAAGGGATGAAGGTGTGTGGTGTGAGGTTCCAGCCACACCCAATACCCACAGGTTGTTCCAATTAGCTCCTGCTTTGTCCAAAAAAATTTGTTTTTGCTGACAAGGAGCAGTCACTGTCCCCTATAGCAAGGGTGATGATGCTGGTGAACTCTGTGCGACTAGCAGCTGCCCTGAGAATCCTAACGCTCCAGCCAATAATAATATTCATGGGGTTCGCTATGAATAATTAACGCAATGGATGTCGGGAATGACTGCGCTGGTGAGTGGTGAGTCTGGACGGCTGGCATAATTAATGAGGCTTTAGTTCTTCTACTTGATATTATCATTATTTCTATTATTATAATTATTATCATTATTTCTATTATTATAATTATTATTATTATTTTTATTATTATTATTATTATTATTATTATTATTATTATTATTATTATTATGATGATGATGATGATGATCACTATCACAATCATCATCATTACCGGAAAGCCCAGCTATCTGATAAGGTTATGTTCCAAAGAAAGTGAATGGCAAAATTGTCAATTAACAAACTCGTTTTTGCCACAGGACTGCCTTCAAATTGGGAGGGTTAAGTTCCTGACTACCTCTTTCACCCAATAAAATTCCCATACAAATGAAAAATGCTATGAATCTTATCTATTTAAAAAAAAAAATATATATTATATGCCTCTGCAATGCAGTGGGTACCATTCCTGACTATGGATCTGCAGGCCTGAGCTGAAATCCCAGCCTGGGCAGTCAGCATGCAGCCCATCCAACTGTTCATCCTTTCTTTCAGGATGATTGGTAACTGGATACCTGAGGAAACCTGAGAAAGGTAAGCTGTGGTAACCTGGATGTCACACTGGCCCTGTGTTGGGTTAATGGGTTCTCTCCCACCACAGGCTCAAAGGGCCAATGGGACGGAGATGAGCACCACAGCCACACACAGCTTTAGTGTATGCTCCTGAGGAAGAAAAAGTCAGCAGGGCAGACAGCGTGTATGTGAAGTTGAAAAATCCACTCGGCTGGCTACCAGCAGTATGCCAGCTGGTGGCCAGGGGATGTGTGGTGGGCAGGGGCATCGATGGCACGCAATTTCATTGTTACTGTAATATTTTTATTGAAATAAGATTACACAACAAACCTATTTGGCTGCATCTTGTCTTAAACCCATGCCAGGACAATGTTTTCCTTCTTAACCCGGTAGTAGTGACGGGCCAAATTTGTGGCTTTACCGCGTATCTACCAATGACGAGCCAAATTCTTGGCTTGACATAAACCCCCTAAAATTGAAGATGCATAAACTGATCACAAATGCACTGATAAATATTTTATAATGATTTGTGTGATGATTTTTTCTAATTAATTTGCTTAGAGGCATAGCTGGGCGTTATCGCGATAAGTTATCGCGATACTTTATCGCTGATAACAAAATCGGGTTATCAGCCATCCGCTACTTATTTAAATATATATTGGTATCTTTGTTACTTTTGTAACCAAACTAGCGATAATCACTACTTTTTTCTGCCTCTCAGAAAAAAACGTTGTCTCCTTCCTACTGCGCATGCGTGGCCCGAGCGCCCGGTGTTGTACGGTATGAAAAAACTTCAGGGTATGAAATATCTTTGGTGAAGAGATTTCATACTTAGATCATCAACATTAAAACACCAGGTTATTTTTTTATGTTAGACTCAAAAATCAATATATCAAAGAGAAAAATCATTTAACTTTGCCCCCAAAATTATTATTCACTGCCTCAAATTTGATATTCCATATTTGTTTGTGAGCATGCCATGGTATTGAAGGCACCCGGTGTTGTGTTATTTGGTGTCCCACCGTCAAAAGCTGGCACTTTTGTTTACAAACACTGGTCTCTCGTGAACTACGCATGTTCAGACCAGTAAGCATAGACCTGTACAGTCTGACAAAGCTTTTTAACACATTAAGAGTTGCTGGAAGGCTGAATCATACATACAGTACCACTAACCTCGCTGTTTCTAGAACGACACTCTGTACATATAAATACAACTCGTACAGAGTGTCGTTCTAGAAACAGCGAGGATGGTGGTAGTGGTACTGTATGTCTGATTCAGCCTTCCAGCAACTCTTAATTATGGTTAAAAAGCTTTGTGAGACTACAGGTCTACCCTTGCTGGTCTGAGCATGCGCAGTTCACGAGAGACTAGTGTTTGTAAGCAAAAGCACCAGCTTTTGACGGTGGGGACGCCAAATAACATAACACCGGTTCAGGCATTTCTGGTATTACCGTCCATATGTACGTGTCAATGTGTGGTTTTCAGGTTTTGTAAGTTTTCTAAAATACAGATAATGAAAATTTGAATTCATCTGTTTTTTATTTGAAATATCAATATAGTATCGTTTTCACCTATCGGACTTATCACTAGCTAGTATCAGAATTGTGGATTTATATTGGGTATCGGTTATCGCCTATATTTGTGTCTCCAGTTAACCCATATCCGTTATCACCGATAAGGTTTTCCATTATCAGTTATCGGTTATCGGAAATAAGGTTTTCTGTTATCGTGCCCAGCTATGCTTAGAGGAGCCTTTAAGAAGCATGATCCCTGCAGCTACCAGGTTAAATGTACTGGAGATAATGCAAGTAGATGCTATGTGCTTGTAGTTGTCTTTCTGTTCTGAAATCATTGACATTTCTGACCTCGGATCTTAAAATTTTGCAATTTTGGAGTGGCTGATACCCACCTCATGCCTTTGAATAACTTTAACTTTTGATAACAAGCTGGCAAGCACATGGTAGCACTTTTTCTTTAAGGTGCTGCCTATAGTGCCAGTAGACTGTCTTGAGGGGCCTCTTGGGCGACCCCAGCCTGTTAGTGGCACGGGTGAATTTTATTTATAGTGGCTGTCATGATGTATGAGTCTTGCTTGGCCCATGCTGCCCCCCTGGTGCTTTACTTGAATGAAGCTGCTGAAGCTAAGGTTGACTGAAGATCTGGGCAGCACGTGGGTAATCTTCCGCCACTCGGCGTTGGTTTGAAAAATCAGCATGTTTCAGTGGGACTCGAACCTAGGTCCATGGGCTCACAACACCCACATGCTGACCACTCAGTCTTGCATTGAGCCATGGCAGTAATGGTCCTCTTGGTCAAATCATCAGAGCAGAGAGCATGAGTGTGAGGCAGAACCTTCCACTCAACTAGCTACCAGCAACACTAGGTGGCAGGAGGATGGATATCTGAAGCGGTTGGAAAATTAATATCTGGGGCGGAGTTTGAAAAATTAATATCAAAACAGAGAGGATTCCATGTCAAAACAATGAAAAAGGGTAGACCTCAAAATGTCAATGAACAGTTGAATATTGGGGTTTCTTGTCTTGCAAATTACAGGTCATGATGCAGATGGTAATTTTTACTGTCATGCAACCGACTGCCAGCCCTCTCATTATCAGCCCTGGCAGCCCTGCACCATCCTGCCCCACACTGCCTGAGGGCTGCATTTTGTAAAAAATTCAAACTTCCTTCTTAGAGGAACTTGACCGACATTTGTATTTCAGGTTCAAGGGTGTTACCATTGAAAACTAATTAATCAGCTAATGGTGAAGAAGATGGGAGGTCTCACAGGCACCCATGCCCCACAAGGGGTCTGGTGTCAGGTGTGGGGGTGGGGTGTCTGGGCACATCAAGGAGGCGTGGATGCCCGCGTGCAAAAAATAACGACCTTAATTTTGGTGGTACATCTTTTATGCGGCTATTTTTAGTGATTCTGCAAGGAGGGAGCAGGGAGAAGTGCCTAAACTAATTAAATCAGGTAAAGAAAAAATGTTTCATGAATACACAAGTAAATTTGTCTTGAAAATTAAACTTTGAATTTCATGACTGAATACAATGTCCACAGAAATATACTGAACACCCATGAAGCTCCTGAGAATCTGAATAAATTATAAGATGGTTTTCAAATTATGATTCCTTAAACATTGGTACAAGGGAGTGCCTCTATGTCATATTATTCTTTTTTTTTCAGAATTCTTTCATACAAACATTAGTAATAAACACCAGAATAAAATGACAACCGACAGTAGTAAAGCTTCTAGAAGTCAATGGTAAGGGTAATGTTGGCAGCATACCCTAAGCTGCGTGTGGCCACAGTGCTCATCTATTTTCTTTGGCTCCATCTGTGGTGGGTGCTGAATGCCTGGGCTGCGGATTTGCAACTAGACATGTCAACTGCCACAACATGGAGGCACCTCTCACATGGATGTTACAAATGTATGTTCACCTGTCTTAAGCCAGCCATACACGTGCAGGCCCTTCCTGTTTGGCCAATGAAAATGGGCAGGGCACCAAGGCGCGCGTGAGTACACACACACACACACACACACAGAGCAGGAGGGATTGACATATGAAGAAAGATTAAGGGAAATGGACCTACCAACACTAGAAGAAAGAAGAGAATGGGGAGACCTAATACAAATTTATAAATCATTGAGCAAAATGGAAGAAGTAGATAATGAGGAGTTACTACTAAAAGAAGAAATAAACACCAGGAACACAAGAGGACACGGTAAAAAATTGAGGAAAGGATGATGCTTGAGAGACATAAAGAAATATAACTTCCCACAAAGAAATTTAGAGGTTTAGAACAGACTAAGTGAGGATGTAGTATCAGCATAGGGTGTGCAAAGCTTTAAGGAAAAGTTGGACAAATACAGATACGGAGACGGGACCACACAAGCGTAAGCCCAGGCCCTGTAAAACTACAACTAGGTAAATACACACACACACACACACACACACACACACACATACACACACACACATACAGGCCGCCTCATGAAAATTTACAGTACACGTCGAACCGTCATGGTGACGACATGGATCTGTTATCCAATAACGACTTGTTGGAGATTGCTTCACGTGCATTATACAGGATAAAAATCACTTACAAAGTTCTATAAGATTACACCAAAACTTTTTAATCACCAAAACATCAGACATCATTGTTGCAGCGATGTTGTCAACACGACTGACAGCAAGATCTCTGCCAAGGTAGCACAGGCTGTGCCTCATTCACCCACACACATGCAGGCGGCAGGTGACACTGGACATAATTTTTGAGTGCTCACTGTTTTTCATCTGGCCACCACGACAGGCCTGAGCAGATGAAAAACACCCCCATACACACACAGGCTGCCTCGGGCCACACCCCTTTTTGTCAGCCGGACAAGCCGGGCCTGCGTGTGTATGGCCAGCTTTATAGTGAGCCAAAGGGTCATCAGGGTCACTAGGAGAGTTGAATATGTACATGTACCCTCACTACATGTTGCTATGAGCCCCTTCACCCACTTGAGTTTCACTCTTAGAAAAAAACAGCACAACTCTAGAATTACACCCAACTCAAGACAACAGACCTGGCCACAACTGAACCTGAGCACTGTCACTCCGTGCTTTTAAGCTAACAGAGCCCTGCTAAAACCTAACTGATAGTAAAATTATGCCGTTCAACAATAACCTATCGCCGCTAAGGATGGCAAACCTATCAATGTACAATAGCAACATATCCCTATTTATAAAGTCGTTCATATCTCAAAAATTAGTCACTCATGACCACAAAGCATTACAGCATTACGTTGTATGTGCACAAAGTACTTCATATAGCGCTAGGGTGTCGTTCGCAGCAAGGCGGGTGTAATTCTATAGTAATACCAAGGAATTAAGGGGTGCCATTGATTCTAATAAATACTTTGACACCATAACATTCAGTTTTATCTTCACCCGAACTCTCAGCATCACCATCACCACCCTCAGCGTCACCATCACCACCCTCAGCCTCATCATCACCCTTCAACACCACCCTCAGCATCACCACCACCCTTCCCTATCATCACCACCCAGCCTCAACATCACCACCACCCATCCCTATCATCACCACCCATCAACCTCATCACCACCGCCCATCCCTATCATCACCACCCATCCCTATCATCACCACCACCTCATCACCACCAGCCCGCCTCAGCATCACCACGAGAAAAGGGTAAAAAATACTCACACTGTCACTCCCATGGTGTTTAAATTTTGGTGTGGTGTTGATGTTTTGGTGTTGAGTTGGTGTTGAGAAATGGTGATGCCTCCTTATGATACCCTTTAGGACTTAATGGGGACGGTGTTTGGGAGTTTCTATATAGCTAAAAGGATTATTTATATATATGGAATAGATGAATACCCATTAAATTTATTGTAATAGTGTTGTAGTAGTCATATAAGAGTGGTAGCTAGGTCTTAGCGGCTGGGGATCATCGTGCATCAGTCACCCCAGACGACCACAGTATTACCAGATTGTTGTACTCAAAATATTTATCCTACCAACTCACGCTAATTACGATATTCAATCCAACTTATCATCGGAAACTTTATTGGTGGAATATTTGTACGCGAGCGGAAATGATAAACTGACGGTCCTGAGGGTGTGTCGATTCTCGCCTTTCGGATTGATCATCACACATCTGGCGAAGTCGGTGTTGCGAGAAATACCTCCTTCAAGAAATAAGTCACTCTGATGTCCACTACGCATGTGCACTTAGGAATGCACACCAAGAAAACACATTAAATTGCCTGGTTTTGTTCTAGTTTGTCCTCCTGTGATCTTTGTAATGGTTGATATTATCTGCAAGAAAACAACACACCAGAATACACAAGCAGGAACTGAGTGGCCATCAACGTGGTTAATTCTTTCTAAAATGTGCCCTATTCGTTTGTTTTTAAGCCTTTCCTTGATTCAAAGTGTTTCTCTGATGTCTGTGCCATGTAATGAAACCAAAACAGGAGAATTAAACGATACCAGTGAGGTAAATATAGAAACAGTAAGCAAGTTTAACCTCTTTCTGCGAGTTATTTTGCGACCGCGAGCTGATTCCTACTACAGCGGCGCCGACAAGTGCCTGGGCCTGGCACTGCACTGGCCCGCCATCTATTGACCGTCGCCGGCACCACGCCTGGCACCAACACCTCAAACAGAATTTCTCACGCGGTGCATGTGTCGGACAGATACAGAGATATTTTTATAAGGAAATATTGGGAATGTAAATGCGGTCCTTCACGTTATTTGTCTTCCTCAGCCCAAGCCTCCCGCGGGCCACGGCTGGCTCTCCCCTTGGCGGCGCTGGCAGCCGCTCTGCGCCGGCTCACTCCAGCCGCTGATGGGAAAAGCAGGTTGCCGTTCCTTTAATCTTGTTCCGTGAATGAGTGGGACTGACGCGTCTCGCTGCCGCCTCAAAACAATATTCGTGTGGCGAGGAAGCGCCATGACCGGTTCTGGCCGCCGTGGAGGGCCAGGCGAGGGCTAGGTAAGCGCGGCTAGAAGGGCATCCGGCGAGCCGCGGGGCCTCCCCTCACCCACATTGTGTGCCATTGATCGCGGCTGCAGTAGTGTCCCCTCGGTCAGTGCGAGCGGTGACAGTGACAGTGTAGTGAGGCAGTGATGGCAGTGTGTTGTGCATGGCAGTGATGATTATGGTGGCATGTCTCGTGACGTGTATGGTGGAGGTGGTGGGGGAGGCGGGGTGCCGAGCAGCCGGTCGCCCCGGCCCCAGCGTCGCGACCTGAACTCCGACCCTTACTACCTGGACCAGGGCGGCCACCACCGCGCCCACAGCCCACAGCCGTCAGCAGCCGCGCGCCGCAGCCGCTCCGCCACCCGCGCCGCCTCCCCGACCCTGGCGTTGGACCACGGCGGGCCATACATGGACCCCCACGCCACCATGGAAGCGGACCGCCGCAGCGGATCTGCACCAGGTACCCACCACCGCAGCCGCAGCCAGAACAGAAGTAACGTGGGCCGCAACTACCACTCTTTGGACCGTGAGGTGCACGACCGCGAGTTTATGCCCATCCGCGACCCCCGCGACCGCAGCATGGAACGCGGGGGCGCCATGGACCTCCACGGGGTGCAGGGGGGCCACATGACCCGCCGTGACCGCTCGCTTGACCGGGGCCCCATGCTCGAGGACGACCTGTACCGGGACCACCACTCAATGGGCCGGTCGCGGGCCAGCCCCAACCCTGACCTGGGGGGGCGCCATGGCCAGGCCGGGCTGGGCAGCATGACCCGCGACTCGTACTTCTCCGAGGTACAGATGCACAATACTGACCTCCAAAAAGAACTCGGAAACCTAAAAAAAGAACTAGAACTGACCAACCAGAAACTAGGCTCGTCGATGCACTCGATAAAGACCTTCTGGTCTCCCGAACTAAAGAAGGAGCGGGCCCTCAGGAAGGAGGAGAGTGCCAAGTACTCTCTCATCAACGACCAGCTGAAGCTCCTCAACTCCGAGAACCAGGTAAGCACCGCCCCTCGCTCCCCGGCATGCCGCCCTTGTTGTTGTAGTTAGCAAGAAATTGCCCGCCATCTCCCCCCGCCATGTCGAGTGACACGGCACAGGTAATGTCAAGTACATTTTTTATTCATTATTTCCTGTGTTCATGCACGCCGGCAGCGAGCACCGCGCCGCCGGCGGGACGCTGGCCAAGCACCGCTTGCTGACGTAATACGCGTCCATGCGTCAGCAACGGGATTAGAGAAAGGTTTCATAGTAGCTTCCATTTAAGAATCTTTTACCCTCTCCAACTTCATTCTTACTTTTTAGTATTAATCATTGCCCTGACGGGCATCCCAGCCATCGCCATCACTGCAGTAATCGCTCATTACCCCTCTCCGCTGCATCATCAACGCGGCCACTGCCGTCGTGTTCCCGTAAAGTCGACAAAAACGAGCCAGGGGGGGCACATTAGGGCGCCCGCCAGCCGCACATGACATGACCAGCGTACTCGGGGGCCACTTGGCGCACGTGAGTCTCGGAAAAAAAAGTGTAGTAGAGTTGGCACCCCCGCGCCTGCGCGTAGTGGCAGGCGGGGAGCATTTCCTCACAATTATCAAATATCAACATGAGGTGGCGATGAGGGCAGGCATACGTCATCACTTATCGAGGATCTGACTTGTTGGACCACAAGGGTCGCGGCGTCGTTTGTCAAGATTAAGTTAACGGAAAGCAATATCATCTGTGAGTGCTGGCCGGCGAGCCAGCTGGCACCAGGCAGCGACGCCCCATCCTGGTACCTCCCTACTGCGCCATCGGGCGAATGCGTGCATTTTTGCCTGGACTCATGAATGGAGGATGCTGGGACACTACAATGAAGACGAGGAGCGGCACAAAGAAGCGGGGCAGGGCGTTGCACAATATTGCTCGCAGCATGAGGAAGGAAACCCAGAATTCACACCAAATGCAGCTTTGGGCTCTCATGGGAAATCCTTAAAAAAAATTGTATATGTGTGTGTGTGTGTGTGTGTGTGTTAGAACGATTTTGGGTGGGCGGGGAGGGAAAGCTTCAGGAAGTGTGACTGCTTCTGTTTTTCATCCTTGTACCTCTCCTTCACTGTGGGCTGAGAGCTGATCATCAACCACAGTAAGCCATGGTGTGCCGCGGCTGCTCGGCGTTAGGGGCACCCTGGGGAGGCACATGGCCGGGGGGATGCTGGGAGGGGGAGGCGGGGCAGGGCGGGGCGGGGCGGGGCGGGTTACGCAGGGAGGAGGTAGGCCGAGGCAGGTGTCGCAGGGCTCGGTAATCAAATAACCAAACCCTCGTGACGTGGGTTGCCAATGCCTCGGCGGGGAACTCAAAGTCTGCCACGCAACACCACAGTCCTTGAGAGCGAGCGATGTTGTGTGTGTGTGTGTGTGTGTGTGTGTGTAAAAGTTTTCTCACTTGTGCATACCGAAGTCATGCCGTAACCCTCAAGGAACTACGTAAGACAGCTCATACTTCACTGTCCCATCAACTCCCCCTCCTCCTCCTCTCCTCCTCCTCCTCCTCCTCCTCCTCCTCCTCTCCCCCTCCTCCTTCTGCTCCTTATCCTCCTCCTCCTCCTCCCTCACCCCCGACAGAGCTCTCAAGAAGTCTGGGCAGCTAAGTGATGCCCGGAGCCTTCCCTGGAGACAAGTGGGTGAGGGGAAGGTGCGGGGGACTCTTGAGGCGAGGGCTATAACGATGAGGGCATGAAGGACCGGTGCCAATAGAAGTGGGTATATGTACGAGCTCGGAGCCTTTTAGTTGGTGTTCTCGTTCCTGCGTTGTTTGGGGGTCGGCTATTTCAGGTACAGGAGGTGGTGTTGGTTGGTGATGTTTTGGTCGGGTATTTCAGGTACAAGGGTGGTAATGATGGTGGTGGTGGTGATAATTATGATGTTAGCAATGATGATGATGATATTGATGGTTATGTAAGAAGGAAATGGCGTTTTTCTTTTTAGTTGGTAATAATATTCTTTTTGCTCGATATGCCCTTGAAGATTGGTAGATATACGTGATGATTTTGTTCACATCTTTCGCCTTCGTATTTCTCTTCTTGGTCACTTTTGATTAGCTTTTGCAATAACATTTTCAGGTGCTTCTATTGAGAGCCATCCAACGCATCTATTTCTATTTTATTTCTTTGCTCATTTTCGTCCATAATTACTTTCTTTAAATTCTCTTTCACTACTTGTCATTGGGGGCTTAGGAAGTAAAGATAAACTATTTGTGGGTGGGTGGGTGTGACTGTGTGTGTGTGTGACTGTGTGTGTGTGTGTGTGTGTGTGTGTAGAGGCAGGTGTGAAGCCGTACAGGTTTGTCTTATCTGGTTCCTCCGCGGCTGACACATATGTCTGGGGTGAGGTGTGTATATAGGACTCCACACCAGACTGCTTATGTAAGAGTCGGAGAAAACAACACACACACACACACACACACACACACACACACACACACACACACAAGGAGTTTATCTCTACTTCTTAAACTCTTTTTGGCAAGTAGCGAAAGAAAATACAGAAAATAAATTTGAATGAACAAAATATGAACAAAAATCTGAAAAATAAATACCTACGTTGGATGTCTTTGGGGGGAAGCACTCGAAAATGTACTAATCGCGAAGGATAAACAAAATGGTAAAAAAGAGGAGAAATATATACGAAGATAAAGGGGTGAGGAAAATCATTAAACACACACACACACACACACACACACGTATACTTCTTCGTCAGTGTATTATTGACTGGACGAGAGCCGTGCGTCATCAAAACAGGAACGTGAGAATAGCTAATCGAATTGCATAGCGTAATGTGTATTGCTAAGAGATTCTGTTCTTGCTTGCGTTCTTTTAAGAGAATGGGCGATGATTGTAAACTTCGATTTGTTTAAAAGGATGCGCATAAAAGTTTGATTTTGTTTTCGTAGTAATTTATTGAACGAACTCATGAAACTATAAGTACTGACTATTTACATCTTTAATTCACTTTCTCATTTGTTTAATTATGTATACTTTAGCTTTACCTTGCTATCTAGAGCAGGGTTTCTTGGGTATTGGTGCTCCCTGGTGCCGAACGTAATGAAATGCTTCGCTGGTATTGTTCTCATATTCAATCTTAAGCATTTCTTTTACAAATATCTTTAACTCTGAATGTAAATATAATGGAAGCCTCTATTATCTACATAAATCAATAATGCCTCAACATACATAACATACTTTCCCCAGGAGAATACTTGACCACCGGGTGAGCATTGGCCAAGCAAGAGTCATAAATCACGGCAGTCACTATAAATAAAATTAGTCTGCGGCATTAACAGGCTGGGGCCGTGGAAAAGGTCCCTCAAGACACCCTACCGGAGCTACAGGCAGCACCAAAAAAAATATAAATAAATAAATAAAAAAAAAAGGAAGGCCCTGTATATTAATTCATTTTTTCCCCTGGCTTATACTGAATGTGAGTGTGACCTGCCACGGGAACATCAAACACCCCTACCTCTCTATCATTCCTTCCCTGTCACTACCACATTTAACCTTTTCCACCTAGACTTTGCCCGAATTTTTCACCGGATCAGCACCTCAGTTCGCCTGTTTGAAATGCCTCTCATAGAAGTTGCTGGGATTTTCTTGGACAGTTTTGTGATCCTAGTGATTGTTTTACACGGCCGGCACCTTAAGCAGAAAAAAAATCACCCATCAAAAAACGGATAAACTTCACTGCGGCCTTTGAAAATAGTCGTAATAGAAGCCATTTACGTTTAAAAATGACGTAATATCTCCTTGACGTACAGAAATCTAATTAACATACGACATACGAGTGAATTGAGGTTACTTATACGTTTAAGAAAATGGACCTGGCGAACACTCCTCGGCCGATATTTTCAAACATTTCGGTCATACACACCCACATTAAATAAGGCTTTCGTAGAGGTTATCTCAGTATTATAGGTAGTTTTATGAGCATATTGATAGTTTAAGTCTTCTGCTGCACCATGAACGCGAAGAGTATTCAGAAGAACCCGGCTAATCTCCTTTGCGACCTTTGGAAATTGATGTGAGATCCCAAAACGACTAAGAATACAGGCGTCGGATTCGTATTTTCAAACGCTTCGGGCTCTTGTTACGATAATTTTTTGATGGCTATAGAAAAGATGTGTCGGGTTCTGAAAGAGTGCTCCTCCTGTTCATGGCGTAGAAATCTCACAAAACTACCGCCAGAGATCAGCAAACACCCATGGAAATCCTTACAACTTCTACGAGGGCCTCAGTAAATAGATGTATATACTAAAGCGTCGAAACGTTTGAGATCATTGGGCCCACGTATTCTTCTTATCTTCTATCCTTACAACTTCTACGAGGGCCTCAGTAAATAGATGTATATACTAAAGCGTCGAAACGTTTGAGATCATTGGGCTCACGTATTCTTCAACATTTCGGCACCAAAACACACACACACATTTGACTAGACTTTCATCGGAGTTTGGGGCATTTCCAGGGGTACTTTTATAACCCTTGTGATAGTCTGACCATTCTTCTGTACCGTGAACTTCAAAGAACACTCATGAGAACCAGATTAGTTTTCATTTTGGCTTTCGGAAATTGTTGGTGTGAGGAGCGGAAGTGTCTGAAAGTATGGGCCCTTAAGTCTATCGTGTATGCATCAACACTAATGAACTCAGGACGCTGAGATACACAAACAGGAAGGAACAACTTGGGTACCTAATGACTGAGAGAGAGAGAGAGAGAGAGAGAGAGAGAGAGAGAGAGAGAGAGATGGGGGGGTATAAGAGGCCTAGGCGTGGTTGTCATCATTCCCTCGAGGCTGTTATCTGTTCTCACACGCCAGCTCCCCCCTCTCTCTCTCTCTCTCTCTCTCTCTCTCTCTCTCGTATCTGTGGTGGGCACGGCATTTTTAGTCACCCCGTCTGTCTTCTCTCACTGTCTGCCTCCCCTCCCTCCTTCTCTCCCCTCCCTCTCTCCTTCTCTCCCCTCCCTCTCTCCTTCTCTCCCCTCTCTCCCTCCCTCCTTCCCTCCACTAGAGAGAGTCGTGTTACAAACAAACAATCGCCAAGGAAAAGATACCATCGTTCGCAATAGCAATAAACACATAGATATATAGTAAGAGAGAGAAAGAGAGAGAGAGACGTTATTTTCACCGTGTTGTTCCCTGTATCCGCTGTAGGTACACACACACACACACACACACACACACACACACACACACACACACACACACACAAACACATTTCTAAGTTGCCTCACATGAGTAAAAGAAAAAAAAGAAAGAGCGCCATTGGTTATGTCATGGGCAGCTTTTAGGATGGCGACGCACACACACACACACACACACACGCACATACTTTCCTTGCACTTCCCGATTCTCTCTCATCTCTCTCTCTCTCTCTCTCTCTCTCTCTCTCTCTCTCTCTCTCTTATGACGTGGGCGGAGGAAGGAGGTTTGGCCGCCACCTGTTAGGGAGGGAAGAGAGATGTGAGGCCCCAGAGAGAGAGAGAGAGAGAGAGAGAGAGAGAGAGAGAGAGAGAGAGAGAGAGAGAAGGGGGGAGGAGCTGATGTAATTATGGCTGCTACTATGGTGCTATTTATTCTACTACTACTACTACTACTACTACTACTACTACTGTTGTGTAACGCAGCTCATCGATAGTTCAACTCACTTATAAATTTATCCTATACCTCTTCATTTTTATTCCTCCATATATTTCTCCTACTTTCTTCTTTTATTTCTTGCCTTGTATCCACTTCTCCATTTTATATTCTACCACTTTACCTGTTATATTTCTCCTCCTCCTCCTCCTCCTCCTCCTCTTCTCTCTTCTACTATACCTCCTCTTCATCCTCGCCCTCGACTTCCCTATCCACCTCCACTCGTTGCCAATCTCTCTCTCTCTCTCTCTCTCTCTCTCTCTCTCTCTCTCTCTCTCTCTCTCTCTCTCTCTCCGGGCGAAGGTTCCACCACTGCTCCAAAGACTATTGACTTATCGATCTACGCCTCCCCTCCGTCTCTCTCTCCCCTCTTTCTCTCCCTCTCTTTACCCTCCCTCTTCCCCTCTCCCTCTCCCTCTCTCCCTCTCTCTGTGAACCGCCCCTTTCTCCCGTCGAGCAGGCCTCCAAGTCCTCCAACCTTAACCTCTCTCTCTCTCTCTCTCTCTCTCTCTCTCTCTCTCTCTCTCTCTCTCTCTCTCTCTCTCATGCCTTTCTGTATATCTCTTTTCTTACTCTATTTCTTTTCCTTTTCTATTTTATCTTGCTTCTATGTCGCTTTGAGTCTCTCTCTCTCTCTCTCTCTCTCTCTCTCTCTCTCTCTCTCTCTCTCTCTCTCTCTCTCTCTCTCATACACAAGCATAAATACGGTCGTTACCCTGTTTCTTATCTGTTTCGCTTCCTGTATTTAATCTCTCTCTCTCTCTCTCTCTCTCTCTCTCTCTCTCTCTCTCTCTCTCTCTTCCCCCCATTCGTCTACATTACCCAATCTGAGCTTACTCGCTTACTTTTTCTCATCTCTAGTTTTCCTTGTAATTATAGAGAAATGGATACGGAAGGGACGGAGGAGGAAGTATGAATGAATGGGAGGGAAGGAGGAAGGAGGAGAAGGAAGGCGAGATTGAGAGCGGAGGTGATTACAGGGAGGAGAGAACGGGGGAGGGAGAGAAAGAAGGGTGAAGGGTAGTAAAGGGGGAGAGTGGGGGGGTTACAGACTTTAGAAGCAGGTGGAGAGTGGAGGAAAGGAGGGAGAAGAAGGAGGAGGAGGAGACGGGATAACGAGGAGAGGGGGGAGGGGGAGGTGTCGTTACTTCCACAATATTGACTGCTTAAGTGATCTTTCCAGTGGTGGAGGAAGAAGAGGAAGAAGAGGAGGAGTAGGAAGGAAGGGGATATTGTTGATGGAGGAGGAGGAGGAGGAGGAGGAGGAAGAAAAAATGGCAGTCTGGTTTTAAGTTCACACACACACACACACACACACACACACACACACACACCGAGGTAATCACACATACACAATCTCTTTGATTCACACACGATAGTACACACCAGCACTACAAAGGCCTATATGTTTTCTGTTGTTGTTTTTGTGAGTTTTCATTTCGGTAACTTAATTAAAAACGTGACTCAGGTTCGGGGCTTCACTTTATGTTTCGAGCAGCGGCGGGTCTTGTTATGAGAGAGCGAGAGTGAGAGAATGAGAGCACAGTAGACACAAGGGGATCAAGTCTTGCCTGATGACTTTAGAGGGAAGGAATATGGAAAAGGAAGGAAACAAGAGGCATACTAACTTTAAACAACACAAGCAACGATATCAGAAGCATAATATGTGTGGTTGATCGACTCAAGTTTCAGTCCGAAGCATTATCGAACCACGGGTCACTCACTCACTTTCTCCCTCCTTCCTCTCTTTCACTCCCTGCCATCTTGTCACTCTGAAAGTTTGGTGTGAGTGCGCGCGTTTCAGTGTTCAGTCCAGTACCAGACGAAGGGAAGGACACCACGGAAAGGTTTGTGATTTTGTTGATTGTATTAGACTTAAGATATTGTGTGTGGGGAGGGGAGGGGAAGGTGTGTGTGGGGTTTGTTCTTTAGTGTTTATTTGCATTAGACTTGGGATATTTTGTGTGGGGGTGTGGGGGGGAGGGAGGGAGAGGTGTAATCAGCGTTTTTATCAAAGTTGTCATCGGTATACGTGAAAAGGTTAAGGTAGTGTGTGTGTGTGTGTGTGTGTGTGTGTGTGTGTGTGTGTGTGAGTAATAGGCATTCTCTAAGTCTTATAATTTCTGGCAGTGTATGTAATTCTTTTCTTTTTCCTTATTTTTCTTCCTTCTTTCTTCTCTTTGTCCTACTTTTTCTTGTTAGTGTAAAATGCATTCTCTGTCTTAATAATTTCTGATATGTTACTTTAATGATAGGTATTCTCTTAGTAGGTAATGATTTCTGATAGGTTGCTTCTATCAGCTCTGACTGTGACTGCGGGCTTCAGGAAAGGGCAGGAGCTGAATAGGTAATTACATGGATCGATAGTTAGGTTGGTAGGTAGACAGGCAGGCAGACAGGTGGATAGATAAGTAGGTAGGTAGATTGACAGACAAATTAGCAGATCAATGACTGGAGAGAAAGAGGAAGAGAGGAGAGGAGAGAGAGGAAGGAAATAGAAGAGGATGGAAGGCGAGGGTGAAGGTGATTACGGGGAGAGAGAGAGAGAGGATAGAGAAGTAAAGGGAGGGAGGAAGGGAAGGGGAGTAAGGGGAGGGTACTAAGGCAGGTGGGGAGCGAAAGAAGGAAGAGAGAAGGGGGATAGTAACGATTACTTAAGTGATCTATCAAGTTAGTTAAAAGGACAGATAGATAATTTATCCAAAGGTACTGCAGACATGGAAATACGAGCAGATGGAAATGAAAAAAAAGTAAAACCCAAAGTCTGTACATAGCATAAGACTCAATAGTTCCGAAGAAATATCACCTCTGTTTTGGAAGTGGTGGTGCCGGAAGGAGGGAGGGAGAGGAGAGAGGAGGGAGGGAGGGAGGAAGGAAGGGGAAAGAGGGAAACAATGGCTGGCTGTCTGGTGCAGAGTTTACTACAGCTAGAAGCGGCCTCTACACATAGGGAGGGGAGAGGGGGGTGGGGGGTGATTGAGCGAAGGTGATGGGGGCTCGGGGTAAGAACAGAGAATCGTGTCCCATAACTTAGAATTACGTCACAAATTGATTAATATGTTTAGTATGTTGTATGTATGTGCTTGGCTCTGTTAACTATAATGACTAGGCAGGAGATAGGGACAGTGGGAATCTTTTTAATCCACTCATGCGCGTCATTACCATAATTAGACGAGGATATTGGCGCCCTTAAGAAGACAACAAGAAAACATCAGGAGGAAGACAGAAAAATGAAAACAATCGAAGTTGGAGAAATAAGACATAATACCAGGTTAAGGCAGTGATCAAATGAAAGAGAAGACAAGAAATGGGATTAAAAGTCATAGATAAAAACTACAGTGCAGTAGATGGGTGGTTGAGTGGTTGTATGTGAGACTTGGCGATATAATGAAAAAAATCATTACGTTGAACAGCCATTAACTCCAATATTTTTTTTTATACACACAAAACGAAAAATAGATAACTTCAAATTTGAATCTGAAAGCCGGAGGAGCAAATGTGGGAAAAGCGGTTCATTACAGTTGAAGTTTATCGTTTTTCTCTCCCCTCGTTACTCGTTAAGGCCAAGTTGAAAAAAATGGGAAACGAGGCGGAATTTATGGTGTGTCGAAATAGTAATGAGAGAAAAAACAAACTTAAAATAGAAGCAAGGAGACTGGCGCGTAGTGAAGTCTGTATGTTTGTGTTGTTAAGTTTTACGAGAGAGAGAGAGAGAGAGAGAGAGAGAGAGAGAGAGAGAGAGAGAGAGAGAGAGAGAGAGAGAGAGAGAGAGAGAATAATGGTGATGATGATAGTGTAGAAGGGAGAAAGGAACGTTACATTAGCCAGGATGGAGGGGCGCTGCAAAATGAGAGAGAGAGAGAGAGAGAGAGAGAGAGAGAGAGAGAGAGGGGTATATAAATCAATGCAGGGAAGCCCGTAAACACCTCATTATACAGGTACATTATTATTATTATTATTATTATTATTATTATTATTATTATTATTATTATTATTATTATTATTATTATAGGTGTGTGTGTGTGTGTGTGTGTGTGTGTGTGTGTGTGTGTGTGTGTGTGTGTGTGTGTAAGTGATAAACGCGTCCAATGTTTAACCACTCAGCCGATATCTATTACCGGGATTCGAACACAGTCATCGTAATTGTCACTTTGCCGTATTTCCAACTCGATAGCATGCAACCCGAACCTACTCTCCACCCCCCCCCTCTCTCTCTCTCTCTCTCTCTCTCTCTCTCTCTCTCTCTCTCTCTCTCTCTCTTTTCACCTTTCCTTCTCTTCCTTCCTTCCTTCCTTCCTTTCTTCTTCTTTTCCTTCCTTCCTTCCTTCCTGTCTTCCTCTCTTCCTTCCTTCCTTCCTTCCTTCACTCCTTTCCTTCGCCCCATTCTCTCCTTCGTCTCTTTCCTTCCTTCATCTCTTCTTATCATCATTGCGAGAGGAAGAAGAAGGGAAGATAAGATATTTATGTATGTAGATGAGAAGGGAAATAGAGATTGCTTACCAGTAGACTTATTAGAACAACTTATGACGTGAATCAGCCATATTGCTAATGCTTCTTATGTCTCTACTTCTCCTCCTTGTTGAGTGACCGTGATTGGGGTTCGAACGAGTGACATACGTAAGAATTAGGATAGCGTTATGCATCACTGTGAAAAATTGAGTAATAAAATGTAAATAAATAAGAAAAAGTCAGTATTTTTTAGGTTTTTTGTTCTGATTTTCGTCCTAACTTCTGTGTGTGTGTGTGAGAGAGAGAGAGAGAGAGAGAGAGAGAGAGAGAGAGAGAGAGAGAGGAGAGGGAGGAGGAGGAAAAGCGTGTATGAAGGAGGAAAGAAAAAAAATGTATAAAAAAGTAAAAAAAAAAATTAAGCTCAATGAATTAATATTTGAATGAAAGAGATAAAAAGATAGAAAAAAGTGACTGATTGGCCGGAGAAAAAAAAGTGAGAGAGAGAGAGAGAGAGAGAGAGAGAGCGTTTCTTATTAGTTCACCAAATCCTGAGTGGCAGCGGATAATCTCGTGTGTCTTCGATTAGAACGAATGGGCAGAGTTCGTTTTTTTTTTCCCTTCCGATGTAAGAAGACTTGAATCTCTCTCTCTCTCTCTCTCTCTCTCTCTCTCTCTCTCTCTCTCTCTCTCTCTCTCTCCCCGCCCCCCCTATAATTCTCCGCTAATAGCACATAAATCTAAGACAGCTTGCGCGCCCCCTGAGAAACGTTCCCTGGCCTGAACTAATATTAAGGTGTTGTTTTATTGAGAGTGTAGTAGTAGAAGTAGTATGGTATTAGTAGTGGTAGTAGTAGGAGGAGTAATAGTAGTAGTAGTAGTGGTAGTTGTAATAGCGGTAGTGCTGCTTGTAGTAGTAGCAGCGGTAGTAGTAGTAGTAGTAGTAGTAGTAGTAGTGGGAGACAAATATAAGAGTTGCTGTATTTTTTTGTCGTATTGAATGCAGTGTAGAAAAAGAAGAAAATGTATGTAGTTTTTTTGTGTGTAGTTTTTCCCTCTTTTTTCCCCTTCTCTTTTTCTCCTTCTTCCAGTATTTCATTATATATTCACCACGCTGTCGTCCTCCCTCCCTCCATCTCTTCCTCCTCCTCCTCCTCCTCACGTTCTTCTCCCACGACAACCTTTGCATTCCTCTTTCCCGCGCACTTCTTTTTCTCTGCCACTCAGTCATTTTTTCTATCTTTCTCTTTCCCTTTCATTCAAATATTAATTCATTCAGACTCATTTTTCAATTATTTTTTTTTTATGTCCACTGGCTGGCTTTTTCATCACTCTCTCTCTCTCCTTTCCCTCCCATCTCCCAGTGTCCCTCCCTCCTTCTTTGTCCCTCTCTCTCTCCCTCTCTCTCTTCCTCCCTCCCTCCCAAAAGTCGACTATCAAAAAGAGAGGCGGACGAGCAGTGAATGTGAAGGTGGATTTGCATGGGAAAGGAGATTGAGTAGGCGTGGTGGTGATGGTGGTGGTGGCGGCGGTGGCTGGACGTGCTGGAGGCTGCGTGGAGGCCTAGCGTGGGGTGGGCGTGGCATAAGTGGGCGTGGTCGAGGTGGGCGTGGCTAAGGATGGGACAGGCTGGCAGGCGGCGATCGACCAAACAAAGCCGAGGCGAGATGCTCCGTATTTCGAGAGAGAGAGAGAGAGAGAGAGAGAGAGGGGTGAATGGTTGAAGGGGGAAAACTTCAAATTTGTGCCCCTCTCTCTCTCTCTCTCTCTCTCTCGTGGCTGAGTTGTCTTAAGGGACGCGGTGATGGTAGAGATGGTGATGGTGATGATGATGATGATGATTGTGATGGTGACTGGGCATTATCATCATCAGACACTACTTATTTCACTGCATTACCCACTACATGTTTATCCACCACCACCATCATTATCATCATCACTACCATCATCACCACATCCTCACCATCACTTCCCACATCACCACACCTACAGAACACCATCACTCTCCCTCAAACCCCCTCCCCCCCCCCCCCCCCCATCACCACCATCACCACCACCATTCTTCAATTTCTGTAATGATCCCCAATCGCCTTCCATCAGCCTCGCCCCAGCACACGCTAACACACACTGACAGGGACCGCGGGGGAGCCGGAGTGGACGCCTTGCTGGGGTGTTAGTGCGTAGACAGGGTGTTGGATCCTGTATATATGGTGTGGGATTCTGTGTATAAGGTGTTGGACTCAGTGTAGAGAGCATGGGTTCTGTGTATGAGGGATTGTAGGCTATTCTCTGTATAGGTTGTTGAATCCTCTGTTCAGGGAGTTGGATCTTGTGTATAAGGTGTTGGATTTTGTGTATAGGGTGTTGGATCTTGTTCGATTCTCTTATAGGCTGACTTTGCCGCCATATCTAGGGTGAAATGGTCTGTATATAAGGTCAAATATTTGTGCTTGGTAACTCAAATGTTTTAAAAAAATCTGAAAGTGTATATGGTATTAGATTTCGTGGATAGGGTGTTCGATTCTCTTATAGACTGACTAACGCCTTATCTAGGGTGAAGCAGGGTGTATAGGGTACCGCGGGAGTCTTGTTTAGGGTGCCAGGCGTTTCCAAGTGCGCGTGAGGTGCCTCCTAAGGTTGTCATGGTCTTAAGTTGGTGCCAGCGGTGTGCCAGTCGAGGTGGGGTTTTTCAAGACTTCCTTTTAGCGAGATAACTTGCCGTAAAGGTGTTGAGGATGCTTGACCACACTGGAGATGACTGATGAAGGGTGGTGGTTGTGGTGGTGGTGGAGGTGGAGAGAGTAAATGATGATGAAGGGAAGTGGAGACGGAGGAGTGGTGTAAGTGGAATGTGAGGATAAGGAGGAAGGAAAATGATGGGATGGAGATGAAGGGAAAGAAGAAGGAAGTGTAGGAGGTGATGAAGACGGGTAGTAGTGTAGGTGTGATAAAGGAGGAGGAGGAGAAGAAGGGACGAGAGATAAAGAGGGAGGGATAGAGAAGCAAGGGAGGGGTGGATAACGATGGTAGGGGACGGAAGGAAGGAGGAGAGTAAGAAAAACAAAGGAAGAAAGGAAATCAGTCGAAAACAGAAGGATGGTAGATAGGGAAGGCTTGGAGAGAAACGAGGAAGGAAAGGGAAGAGTAAAAGAAAAGGGAGCGTAAGAGAAGAGAATAGAGAAGGATGGTGATGAGACCTAGCGGTGAACAAAAGGAGAGAAGAGAGAAGAGGGTAAGCCCAATTCTGAAGAGGAGGAGGAGGAGGTGGATGAGGAGGAGGAAATGGGTAAAGTATAAAGCTGGAATGACAGAGGTAAAGGTGAAATGACAGAGAAGGAATAGGAAGACAAACTTAAGCAACAGAAAACGAAGAAGAAAAAGAATAAGAAATACTAGTCGTAGTCATAGTAGTAGTAGTAGTGGTAGTAGTAGTAGGAGGAGGAGGAGGAAGAAGAGGGGTAGGAGGAGGCTAACATAGAGGAAGGAGTCGAGGATGCATAATGGGTAGGTGAGTTTCTATGGTGAGTGGATAAAGGAGTGAGGGGGAGAGAGAGGAAGTGAGGGAGGAAGGGCTGAAAGTATGTAGAGGGAGAGAGAGAGGAAGGGAGGGAGGCTGGCACTCTCCCTAAGGCACTGTAGAAGGATCGATGCGCAGGAGTGCCACTGGAAAAAGGGGGGAAGGTGTCGATCCTGTCTTAACTAGGGAGTAATTAGGTACCCGGTGGTGGTGGTGGTGGTGGTGGTAGTGGTGGTGGTGGTGGTGGTTTTATTGTTTTTTTTATTACTATTACTACTATTTTTTTGTCGTTGCTACTGTTGTTGTTGTTGTTGTTGTTGTTGTTGTTATGTATATATGTTTTTCCTCTGTCCTGTTTTTTTTCTTTCCTCTTCCTCCTCCTCCTTTATTTAATTATTTTTTTCCTAGTTATTGTTCTTGCTTCTGTTTTTTGTCCTTCTTGTTGTTGCTCATCTTCATCATCATCATCTTTTTTTTTTTTTCCTCTTCTTCTTCTTCCCTATGGTGTCACTTTACCGCGGGTCAGCCTTTTCACCTCTCCTCCTCCTCCTTCTTCTCCTCCTCTTCCTCTTCTTTCTCCTTTTCTTCTTCCATCTCCTCCTCTGTCTCCTTTTCCTCCTCATCTTTTACTTCCCCCTAATTTTTTTCATTTCCTTCTTTACCTCTTCCTTTTCCTCCTCCTCCTTGCCCTCCTCATTATTTTTCTATCCTTCTCTACCTCCTTTTCTTTTCTCTTCCCCTTCTCCTCCTTCTCTGCCTACTTCTCTTCCCTTCTCAGCCTCATGTTTTCTTCCTTCTTCTTCTCCTTCTCCTTTACTCTTTCCTTTCTTTTTTTTCGATCTTCCTCCCAACCTCCTTTTCCTTTCTCTTCCCCTCCTCCTATCTCCTTCTCTGCCTCCTTTTCTGCCTCCTTCTTTTCCATTCTCAGCTTCATGTTCTCCTCCTTCTCCTTCTCCTTCTCCTTTTCTCCTTCCTTTTCCCTCCCTCCATTTCCCTTGAACCCAAAACTCCATTTCCCTTGAACCCAAAACTGACTTCAACGAATAATTCTACTTGACCTAATCTTACCTTCTTACCTGCCTCTCATTAAACCCACCTGCTCGTTCGGTCGTTCCGTGCTCTACCTGGGGAAAGCAAATATATACCTTTTTTTCCTTTTTTTACCTTCACTTTCATTCATTTATTCCACCCGACATATATTTCTCTTTACCTGAGCTGATGCGACAAGATAAAATAACCCAATTCGTCCGTTCGGAATTTGCCTGATAATTAAATGAAAAAAAAGCCTTTGGAGATTTTTTTTCAGTGTGTCTTTAATGTGACTGACTGACTGACTGACTGACTGACTGACTTACTGACTGACTGACTGACTGACTGCAAGGAAATGAAGGAAAGGAAAATAAAGAGCTCGTTTCAAGTTATTTTTCGTTCTTAGTTAGAGAGAGAGAGAGAGAGAGAGAGAGAGGACTGGGAGGGAATGGTGAAATGGAAGGAAAAAAATGAAGAACTGAATAAAAAAAGAAAAAGAAAGAAGGAATGAAGTAAAAAGGGAGAAATGAAAAAAGGAAGGAAGGAAGGAAGAAAAAGGAAAATGGTAAGAAAGATAAAGAAAGGAAAGAAGAAAGGATAGGTTAAGGAAAGAAGTAAAAAGGGAAGAATGGAGAGAAGGAAGGCAAGCTGGATTAAAAGGAAAAGTTACAATGCAAACAAGGCAGTAAATAAGGAAGGAACGAAGGAGGGAGGGAAGGAAGGAAAAAAGGAAGTAAGGAAGGAAGGAAGGAATTAATTTAAGGAGAGAGGGGAGGAAGGAAAATAGGAAGGAAGGAAGGAAGGAAGGAATTTAAGGAGGGAGAGAAGGAAGGGAAATAGGAAGGAAGGAAGGAAGGAAGAAAGGAATTAATTTATGGAGGGAGGGAAGGAAGGAAAATAGGAAGGAAGGAAGGAAGGAATTTAAGGAGGGAAGGAAGGAAAATAGGAAGGAAGGAAGGAAGGAATTTATGGAGGGAGGGAAGGAAGGAAAATAGGAAGGAAGGATGGAAGGAAGGAAGGAATTTAAGGAGGGAGATAAGGAAGGAAAGAAGGAAGGAAGGAAGGAATTTAAGGAGGGAGATAAGGAAGGAAAGAAGGAAGAAAGGAAGGAAGGAAGGAATTTAAGACCTTCAGCGTGTGATTCAAAGCGGTACTTGAGCACTTACAGAAATTGGAAACCTAAGAAAGTGTTGCCAAGGGGAGAGAGAGAGAGAGAGAGAGAGAGAGAGAGAGAGAGAGAGAGAGAGAGAGAGAGAGAGAGAGAGAGAGAGAGAGAGAGAGAGAGAGGCAGGCAAACATATAAATCACACAAAGTGAAGATAAACATACGAAATAAAACTAGACAGACATACAAATAGCTTTAAGAAAGAAACACAGACACAAACGGAAAGACAAACAGACGGACAGGGCAGAGTTTTTTTTTTTTTGCATATTTTTTTTATTCTGACAAAAAAAAGCCTAAAATATCCCTAAAAAAAGTAAGTATTTCTGAATGAGTAGAAGAAAATGGTGAGATGAATATTCCGGAGACAATGAGGAAGAAAAAAATATATAGAAAAGACTTGCTGAAAGGGAGAAAAAACGTATTGTGGTGAAAAAGGAGGAGGAGGAGGAAACATGGAAACATGGAAACATGGAAATGCAGGCAACAGAAAGCCTATTGGCTCATTACGAGGTCGCCCGCTTGGGTGATTTAATCTGCTCGACCGCCACTTGGGGCTTGGTGAGCAGATGAAAGCACCTCGATATTGAGGAGCAGATGGAAGCCCCTCGTTATTCAGTTTACTCCTGACGCAGCGAAATGACGGTCGATTCTATATTTGAAGGAGTTGATGGTATTCGCATTTACTACTTCTGAGGGAAGATTGTTCCAGTGGCGGATGACTCGGTTTGAAAAGAAACTCCTTCCAATGTCTGTGTTACATCGACTCGACTGAATGGGTAAACCGTTATTTCTAGTTCTTGAGTTGGTTTGCAGTTCAAAGAATTTGGAGTAATCGACGTTATTGAACTTTTTTAGATAATTGAAGACTTGAATCATATCCCCTCGTAGGCGTCTTTTCTCCAATGTAAAGAGATTGAGTCGCTTGAGTCGTTCCTCGTACGGTTGAGCCCTTAAGGTTGGAATCATCTTTGTGGCGCGTCGTTGAATCCTTTCCAGTAAAGCAATGTCCTTTCTGTAATTGGGAGACCAGAACTGCACTGCATACTCGAGGTGCGGTCTTACCATGGAATTATACAAGGATAGCATCACGTCTGGTGTTTTACACTCGAAGTTCCTCGCTATGAACCCGAGCATAATGTTGGCCTTGTTGTATGCTTTTTTACAGTGATTCGCGTGTTTCAGGTCACTGCTGATAGTGACTCCAAGATCCTTTTCCTCCTGCATCGCTTGCAGAGGTCTCCCATTCATGATGTATGTGTAGTTACTATTTTGGGACCCAATGTGCATGACTTTGCATTTGTCAACATTAAAAGACATTTGCCATTTTTCCGACCATTCGATAATGTGATTGAGGTCTTTCTGAATGATTTCGCAGTCGGTCTTTGTGAGGGCCTTTCCCCCCACCTTAGTGTCATCAGCAAATTTCGATATTGTGGATTTCAGTCCTGATTCTAGGTCATTGATATATATGATAAAGAGGATGGGTCCCAGCACTGACCCTTGAGGCACTCCACTAGTGACTGGTAGCCAATCGGAAGGCTGTCCGTTGAGTAGTACTCGTTGTTTTCTGTCGGTGAGCCAATCTCTTATCCACGCGATCAGATTGGCTCCGATGCCCGCCGAGTGCAGTTTCTTAAGGAGTCGCTCGTGCGGTACCTTGTCGAAGGCTTTCTGAAAGTCCAGGTATATAACATCACTGGGGATGTGGGCATCCCAGTTCTTATATATACCTTGGAAGAAGTCTAATAAATTCGTTAGGCAGGAGCGCTTGTTTCTGAAGCCATGCTGGGTGTCGGAGATTACATTATTGTTTTCTAGAAACTTAACAAGTTTATCTCTAATAATCTTTTCGAGTATTTTTCCTGCCACTGATGTCAAACTTATGGGCCTGTAGTTTAATGCAACGCTTTTGTCTTCTTTTTTGAAAATCGGTGTTACGTTCGCCATCTTCCAGTCTTCCGGGACCTTGTTTAGTTGAACTGACCGGTTGAATATGGTAGTGAGTGGTTGAAGTATTTGTTGTTTAAGCTCTTTTAATAACCGCGGGGACAAACTGTCGGGTCCCGTTGACTTGTTCGTGTCGAGTTTGTCCAAGTACTTTTTACTTCTTGGTCGCATATTGAGAAAATTTCCAGCGGCGTGATCTCACTCGGCGTGGCAGGGCTCTCGGGAATGGTTTCGATGTCCTCGACTGTGAATACGGATGCGAAGTTACTGTTGAGGATTCTGGCCATCTGTTTACTGTCCTGAGTTACAGATCCAGTCTCGTCTGTCAGGGGACCAATATTGGATTTTACTTTCTTGTTCGATCTTATGTACGTGAAGAATTTCTTGGAGTTAGTTTTGATTTCGCGCGCTATTTGCTTTTCATAGTTGCGTTTGCTACTCCGAATAAGGCTGCGACAAGCTCTGAGGCTGTTGTGGTACTGTGTGCTGGCTTCGGCCGTAGCATTCTCTTTCATCAAATTATAATTCCTTTTTTTAGGTTTACTGCCCTTTTATTTCTCTGGTCATCCACGGTGGATCTACGGCCCCATTTACTCGCCTGGATTTCGTAGGCACTGTAGCCTTCTCTACTTGCAACAGCTTATCTTTGAAGACGTTCCACGCGTTGTCGATTGTATTGTCGGTGATGCCAAGTTGGTCCCAGGTCGTAGGGAAGCAGTGCACGGGCTAAGTTGAAATTTCCTTTTTTGTAATCTGGTATCACTGATGGATTATCTACGAGTTTGTGACATATGTTGATATTAAAACGGATTAAGTGGTGATCGCACCCATTAAGTTTCTCACCAACTGTACAGTCGCGAATGAGGTCGGGGTCGCTTACTAATACCAGATCCAGCAGATTGTTTTCTCTTGTTGGTTGAGTTACAACTTGAGTGAGGAACGAATCCTCCACCATTTCTAAAAGCCTGTTACCCTCTTGATCTCCAGTCCTCAGTCCCCAGTCAATGTTAGGGCAATTAAAGTCCCCAATTATAATTGCTTCCTTGCTTTGTGTTAGAGTGAATCTCTTCGTAGAGGGCAGTGTCATCGGCTGCCTGTTGTTTCGGAGGCCTGTATACGGTTGCAAGTGTTAGTTTCTTGTTATTTGCGGTTATTTCCACATAGACAGAATCGTATTTCTCTGCGTCCTGTTTGTCTATTTTTATGGCAGGGAGTGTACTTTTTACGTAGCAAACTACTCCTCCTCCTTTCTTGTGCTTTCGACTTTTGTGGAAGCTTTCGTACCCAGGGAATGACATTTCGGATTCTAGATGGGTAGAGTTGGCCCAAGTCTCTGTGATGGCTACCACATCTGGTTTCTCTGTTGCAATATACGCCCTAATTTCGTCCTTTTTGGGTATTAAACTACGTGCATTTGTGTACATGATAGAAATGTGGCCGTGACGAGTTGTACCAGTTCGCTTGTCGGAGGCGTGGTTAGTTACACAGTTTCTTGTGGGTCGCACTGACGCTACGGGTTGGTTGATCAAGGGCTGCCTTGCCCTGTCCTCGCCCGCCGTTTTTGAAAGGCTTTTCGAAAAGCTTTTCACTGCCTCGTCCAGAAGCCTCCCGAAACGCGCCGATCCAACCTCATTCAGGTGTAGTCCATCGTTCCAAAACAAGTCTGGGCGCTCAAGGAAGTGGTGCCAGGCGTTTGTAAACGCCACGCCTTCGTCGTCACAAATTTCCTTCAGACTAGTATTGATGTTGCTCGCTTTGCTGTTGAAGCCGGCGTAAGCGCTGATTCTGGGTAGAATTCCAGAGACAATGACGTGAGGGGACTTGGTCTTGTAACGCCGAATGACCTGACGGTAGTTTGATAGTAGGGCCTGAGTTTGAGTAGACTGAACGTCATTTGTCCCCGCGTGAATCAAATAAACTGTGTCTTCCTTCGCGAGGTCCGTGACAGCATCGACAGCTGAAGTAATGTCGTCCAGTTTGGCTCCCGGAATACAATAACGCCTCCGCGTCTCTGTATTCCTGCCGCAGAATTCCGTTAATTGACCTCTAACCAGCGAGTCCCCTACAAGTCTAACAGATGTTTTCAGCTTGTCTGTGCCCCGAAACTGTGTCTGATCTACGCAGACCACAGCAGGAAGAATGGTCTTGTGGCGTCTAATGGATGAGTAGTGAGCAGTGGGAGTGTGGTGGCGACTGGACGTGGAGGCGTTAGGAGGGCTGGTAGAGAGAGGGACAAGGGGAGCCAAGGGAAGATGAGGAAGAGGCGGAAGGGGTTGACTGCAGGGAGCTGAGGAGGAGGATGTTGAGGATGGGGTGGAGGGGGCAGAGGCGGCGGAGGTGGAAGGGGAGTAGGGGGTTGCCTGGGGAGGAGTAGAGGAGGAGGATGTTGAGGATGTGGAGGAGGGGACAGAGGCGGAGGAGGAGGAAGGGGCGGTAGGGGTTGACTGGGGAGGAGTAGAGGAGGATGGATGGGATGTGGAGGAGGGACAGAGGCGGAGTAGGAGGAAGGGGCGGTAGGGGTTGACTGGGGAGGAGTAGAGGAGGAGGATGTAGAGGAGGGGGGAGAAGAAATGTATGAGGAGGTGGCAGAGGCGGAGGAGGAGGAAGAGGAAGAAGGGGTTGGCTGGGGGGGAGTAGAGGAGGAGGATGTTGATGATGTGGAGGAGGGGGCAGAGTTGGAGGAGGAGGAAGGGGCGGAAGAGAAGAGTGAGGAAGAGGAAGGGGAGGAGGAAGAGTAGGTGGTGGTGATGGTGGGATGGGTGGGGGAGGGGGCGGGGGTGATGGCGGTGCTGGTGGTGGAGGGTGAAGAGGGAGAAGAAGAAGACGAAGAAGAAGAAGAAGAAGAAGAAGAAGAAGAAGAAGAAGAAGAAGAAGAAGAAGAAGAAGAAGAAGAAGAAGGGAGTTGAGGGTGTGACGTCACGATGTCCCAGAGTAACGCATTGGAGCGTTGTAGATCCTCGTTGGTTGTTTGTAGTGCCTGAATACGTAAGTCTAAGACACAGTACCTACACATCGCGTCGCTGGTTTGGTAATGAATCGCAGCATATTTCTTTGAACAATTACAGCAATTGAAATAGTTGGACGGCATGATTACTTTTTTATTTTTTTTATTTACTGTTGCAAGACGATATATCGGTGAGCTTTACAGTTAAGATGAATTTTGTATCAACACCTGGAGGGAGGCGGCTTTAAATCGGTCGAGTCACGCGGGAGAGTTTGAGGTGTGGCGTCTATGAGGGCCCACTCGTGTTTTCCCTCCGGGATTAAAATTCTCTGGGGGATTAAACTTTTCCTCCTTTTCAAAACAGGTGTGCTGGTATACGGGTCAAGCTTTGTACTTCTACGTTAGTGACAGATTTTCTACGTTAGTTAGACACAAGAAGCTCACTGTCTTTCACTGGGTGCTGTGTTAGGTCGTGTAGTTGTAATCCTACTGAGGAAAGACAGGAAACACAAAAAAGTCGATTAATAACTTAACCGCTCGTGGCTGTAGCAGGGAAGTCCTCTCACTGTAAGGTAATCCTCGCAACACTTCAAACACTAGTTAGACGCGTCACAGCACTGAGTTAGACGTTAATTAATTAGGTTGAGTGGTGCTAAATAAGACAAGTAAACAAGCACAGTTAGTCGTTCGATTTCTGAGAAGGCGTACGGGCCTATTTAAGTAACGGTTAATTAAAAACGTGGATGAACGGATTTCAAAAGTTGTGACGTTAAAATGTAACACACGGAGTCGATTTACACACGGAGTCGATTTAAACACAAAATAACAAGTGTCGTTTCACCAGACGAGGCGAAAAGCAAGGTTAAGGTTTGATGCCGGTAGGGCAGCGAGGTCAACGTCCGTCCCTTTGAGGAGGTCAGGCGAGACTGAAGGAGGAGGAGGAGGAAGAGGAGGAGGAGGAGGAGGAGGAGGAGGAGGCGGAGGAGGAGAGACAAAGATGCAAAAGCTGGAAAATAAAACACAATGCAAGGGTGAAAATAAAAATAGCTGAGAGAGAGAGAGAGAGAGAGAGAGAGAGAGAGAGAGAGAGAGAGAGAGAGAGAGAGAGAGAGAGAGAGAGAGAGAGAGAGAGAGAGACACACACACACACACACACACACACACACACACACACACACACACACACACACACACAACCCAACAAGTCAAATCAAAAGTAGGAGGAAAGAGGAAGAGGAGGAAGAGGAGCAACAGGGTCAATGAAGTCACACGTGTTATCAAAGAGAGTGCCAAACATCCTGGTCGAGTGCCAAACCCCCCTCCCCCCCCTTTACCACCACCACCACCGCTGCCGCTGACGTGCTATTCTTGGTCATCTTCATAGGTAGTTAATAGGCACTGAAATGACTTCCTTCTAGCGCGCAGTGGGTGGTTTGAGGGAGGGCATGGGCGGTGTTAGGAGGCTGAAGAGGAAGAGGGAGGTGAAAGGGAGGGTGAGGAAGAATCGGACAGGTGAGGTATGGAGAAGGGAGAGGACAGGTGAAATCCGAAGGGGAGCATATATGTCCAATTACTACCTGCGGGGCCTCGTTAGTTAGGTGGACTTGAGGGAAGGTGAAGGAAGGGGATGGCAGGTGACGGGGTGTGGATGGAGTCTTGGCGTCTCGTTAGGAAGTTGTGTGAAGGGGTGGGTGAGGTGGTTGTGTGTTTATCTTGTGTTGACGAGTATCTTTTCCTTTTATTTTTTTTCACTCGTTTTAGTCCAGGAAAGAGAGATCAAAAGCTGGGTGTTCATTTATAAGGTGTTCTGTTTCTGGAAGTGCATTCCCTTCCCTTTCTGTCCCTTTTTTTCCGTTCCCTTCCGTCCCTTCCCTTCCCTTCCCTTCCCTTCCTTTCCTTATAGATTAGGCTTATAGATAGATAGATAGGTAGATAGATAGTCCCTTCCCTTCCCTTCCCTTCCCTTCCCTTCCCTTCCCTTCCTTATAGATTAGGCTTATAGATAGATGGATAGATATATTAGATAAATTAAATATAAATCAAATTATATACATTTTAATTAGGTGTTGTGTGTGTGTTTTTAATCAGTGAGAAAGATATAGATAGATAAAAAGATAGAGAAAAACAGTGACAGAGAGAGAGAGAGAGAGAGAGAGAGAGAGAGAGAGAGAGAGAGAGAGAGAGAGAGAGAGAGAGAGAGAGAGAGAGAGAGAGAGAGAGAGAGAGAGAGAGAGAGAGAGAGAGAGAGAGAGAGAGAGATCACGAGTCATTCTCTTAACACATCCAGCTACTTCATTATTCATCTCTTTACTTTTCTCTTCGGATGAAAGGCGCGCGAATAAAGACTTCAAGAGGGAACGATGATGAGAGAAAGAACGGGTCACCTTCCGCTTTAGTCTTTTAAGGAGAGTGTTAAATGATCCTCAGCTAACCTCACCATTACACCCACACACACACACACACACACACACACACACACACACACACACACACACACACACACACACACACACACACAAAGAAGCGTTGCCAGGTGTACCTAATTGAGTCAGTCTTGATACACCTTTACTAGTTTACCTGCCGCATAATCAAATCACTTACCTGTACCTGCAACCTCCTCCTCGTCCTCCTCCTCTTCCTCCTCGTCCTTCTCCTCTTCCTCCTCCTCATACTCCTCCTTATACTCCTCCTCATACTCCTCCTCGTCCTCCTCCTCATACTCCTCCTCGTCCTCCTCCTCGTCCTCCTGCTCATACTCCTCCTCGTCTTTCTCCTCCTCCTCCTCCTCCTCCTCCTCTTCCTCCTCCATTAACTTAAAGCATCTTACTAATGAAGGTGTATCAGACTAATTTGGGGTAGGCGGTGGCCGAACTGGTAGCGTACTGGGCCCACATTCACCGCGTGATGGACGACGCGGGTTCGAATCCCCACGCTACCACTCGGATTTTTCAGTCACCGCCGAGTGGCTTAAAACTACCCACATGCTGTCCTGAAGACCACCCATCAACCCGGACTCTAGAGGAAGCTTTCAACCTCTTCTTCCGCTTCTTTCCCTCCCTCCCTTTCTTCCTTCTTTCCTTTTCTCTTTTTCTGTCATCATCAATTTCCCTTACTTTCTCATCCTATCTTCTTTCCTTCTACCTCTTTTTATCGCTCCTTCCTGCCTGCAACCCTGTCTTCTGCCTCTGTCCTTCCCTCCCTCCAATCCTTTCTTTCCTTTTTCTATCATCACCTTTCTCCCCTACTTCCCTTCTTTCCCTCCTCCTCTTCTGTCCTTCATTATCTTTCTCTTCTTTTCTTTTCTTCCTTGGTTTCTCTTTTGCTGGTTTAGTATTAATGGCGTAGTTACACTTATGGAATATTATGCTTAAACCTCTCTTCTTCCTCCTCCACCTTCTCCTCCTTCTCCTCCTCTTCCTCCTCCTCCTCCACTTTCCCTCTCCTTTCTTACTCCTCACCTTCCGTCCTTTCCGTTCTCCTTCTTTCCTAGATACTGATTTTTATATCCTTCTTCGTTTCTTGCATCCTACCTATCCTTTCTTTCTTTAATACTATCAACTTATCTGCATCTTTCCTTTCTTCCTTTCATGTCTTTTCTTTTTAATTTTTCCTCTTTATTTTCCTTTCTATCTTTTAAGTCATTCATTCACTCATTCATTCAGTTATTTCTTTGTTCCTATTTTTCTTTTTCCTGCTTTATCTTCTCTACGATTCTGATTTTCACTCACCTCATTTTCCTCCTTCCTTCCATTTTTCTTTCCTCGCGTATTATTTTCTTCTTTTTTCCTCCCTACTCTTCCTTACTTTCTTCCCATCATCCCACTTTCCTCATTTATTTCCTTCTTTTTTTTACTGTGTCTCTCCATTCAACCCTGAACCCAACGAGAGAGAGAGAGAGAGAGAGAGAGAGAGAGAGAGAGAGAGAGAGAGAGAGAGAGAGAGAGAGAGAGAGAGCAGTATCTATATTGTGTTTTTCGTCCTCGTTCTAAAAAATAAGTCAACCAAGTGTGTGTGTGTGTGTGTGT